>NC_056746.1:550651002-550951002 GCF_019279795.1 Protopterus annectens
CTCCAGCATTCCATGTTGGTGTCACAATAACTGGATTAACAAGGGCCCCTGATATCACAGATGCCACTAAACTGGTATATGTGTGTGTGTGTGTGTGTGTGTGTGTGTGTGTGTGTGTGTGTGTGTGTGTGTGTGAGTGTGTGTGTGTGTGCGTTTGTAAATATATATAGCGAAGGAAAACCAGTACTTTAATTGATGTTTACGGTGTTTCTTCTCCTTCCAGTTTTTAGAATGGACTAAAATAAGTCAGAGGTGCATCACTTATTCCTGATCATTTTTTTTAAGTCTGTGCAGTGCATCATCTCATTGACAAGCCTGGCATTGCTGTTTTGGATATTTAGTTTGGTCAGTGGTATAATGCCAGTCCGAGCACCTTTACTATGACAGCAAGTTTTCTCATTGCCGCTATACCTGCTGTACACATTTCCTGAGCTGCACACTGTCAGTTAAATTTTAATGAAATCACTCCTTATGCAGAAGAGTATCTAAAGTGGAAAGAGTGTGTTTTTTTAATCGGTCAGTGATATGTCCAAACCCAATATCTAGTTGACTCCAGTGAAATCAATTAAGGAAATATGACCGTGAAACACCTAGAAAGCTAGTGTGTAAAACTGCACAGTGTGTTAAACGTCTAATATTGCAGTGTAGGAAGATGACTGCAATCTTAGAGGTATAAGTTACTTACAAAAATTTAGACTTGTAAAGCCAGATCACTTGAGCAATGGTTTCCTTTCACTGATGTTATATGAAGTTGAAATAATCTGTTTACAGAATTCTGTTTCCATAATTCATATTACTATTTGTAGCTACAGAGGAAGTACCTGAAATTGTATTTAAACTCTTATTTAGTGGTATGCTCTAAAAAATAGCTAATATTTCCTCATTAAAAGACGTTTGCATTATAATTATGACAATACAGGCAGGGTAGGTATTTTTTAGGTGCGCTCAAGTAAATAGCAGCTGAGTGACAAAACCATTTAACCTCTAAACAAGATCTCCTTCACATAAACAGTACTGATAAATTAGAACAGTTAAGGACTTATTTAGTTCTACTCTAATTATAGCACTAACTTTATGGTCAAACATTAAAAAAATAATAAATAACAACAAAAAGTTTATTTTTTATAGGTTCATAAGTTCATACTAGGCTATCTGCCCTAGGGCATTTATAAGCCTAGCCAGAATGTGTTTGGCTTTCGCCACCCATTTTAAATTTATTTTGCTATGCCCTTTTTCAAGGTTAGTATATTGTGCCCCTGTCTAACAGTGACACAGAAGTGATACCCGGGGTAAACCTACGATCTCCCATCCACTCATCAAGATTCCTCTTGAAGAGAGTCAATGAGGGACTCTGCCTAACCTGGACTGGGATTTTATTCCAGAGTGAAGGGAGCCTCTGGGTTATGAATCTGTCCCTCCAGCATGTCCTATTTATTTCAGTGCTGAGGTTCAAGTCTCTCAAGCGCATAGCTCGATGGGATTTGGATTTTCTGAGGTGCAGCATGTCCATTGATTCCAGGTTGGACATGGCTTTATACGTCAGGCACAGATTGCCTCTGAACAGGCGGTACGCCACTGAGTAGAGCTGGAGTTTCTTTAACCGAGCAGCATATGGCATCTGTTTGAGCCCTTTGATCCTCTTGGTGAGGTACTTTTGGGGTCTTTCCAGTTGCTGCAGGTGTCTGGTAAGGTACATCCCAAAAGGGGCATTGTACTCAATTATGGGCCTGGTGAGGGATGAGTAAAGAGGCACGATGACCTCTCCTGATCTAGATGTGAATCTCTTCGTGATTAGGTGGGCTATATAAAATGTTTCTAACCACTTTGGCCACGTGGTTGTCAAATGAGAGATTGCTATCAACTTGGGTCCCCAGGTCCCTAATTACTTCTTCTGTACTTAATGGATTACCACCTATGTGGTAATTTGTGGGCACTTTGTTTTTGCCAAAGGGGATGACTATACACTTTTTGGCATTTAGCTTGAGGCCATGACTCTGGCACCAGTTGTTGGTTTCTATGAGGCCCTTTTGGAGGATGCATTTGTCGGCTGGAGAGTCGATTATGGTGCCCAGTTTGCAGTCTGGGAACTTGGTCAGCCACAGTCCTTCCTTGTTGGCCTGTTTCTCTGAGAAATATATACCGAACAAGAGAGGTCCCAGGACTGAGCCTTGTGGGACACCACTTGTAACTGGTTTGGAGTCTGACATGGCTCCAGCAATTCTAACCATGTGGGTTCTGTCCTTGAGCCAGTTTGCAATCCATCTAGTGACATAGGGGTTTATATTGAAGCTGGTGAGCTTATCTATAATGCCAGAGTGGTGTATTGTATCGAAGGCTTTTGCGAGGTCCAGGTAGGCTGTGTGGACCACCTTCCTCTCGTCAATGGCCTTGGTGACTGTTTCAAAGAAATCAACCAGGTTTAAGAGGCAGGATCTGCCCTTAACAAAGCCGAACTGGGTAGGATCCAGTGTCTGTAGGTCCCCAATATCTTTATTTATGAGGTCCATGATGATCCTTTCCATAGCTTTGCAGACCAAGCTAGTCAGGCTTATGGGGCGATAGTTTCCAGGACCCGTTGAGGCACCACCTTTATGAAGAGGGACCACTGTTGCTGTACGCCACTCTTTGGGCACATATCCTGTAGTAAGGCTGAGATTATACAGTAGTTTTATGTTTGGGTTTAGCTCTTCTTGGAGTTCATGTAGGATGCAGCCTGGGACACCGTCTGGTCCCATTGATGCTGTGATTTTGCTTTGGAGAGGGTGGCTCTTACCTGAGCATCTGAGATGTCAGGGGGGCAGCACTCTTCTGTGATAGATATTTGCCCTTTTGGTGGGGAGGGGGGGAGATGTTTGCGCTGAACCTGTCAGCTACGATGTTGGCAATGTCTGTGGGTTCGGTGTATTTTTTGTCATTTTGGACTAATTCTGAGCATATCTGGGAATTACTACCCAGGTTCCTAACATAACTAAAGAAAGCCTTGTGATTTTCCTTAGTGTCCTGTGCAATTTTTCTCTCGAAGCTGGCCTTAGACAATTTTATGAGTACCCGTAGTTTTTTGCTAATACTGATCAGTGATGCCTTCCCTTTTTGGGATTTTGCTGTATCATTTAGTAGCTTCCTCCTTCTATTGTATAGTTTGTTTATGGCTGGGGTCCACCAGACAGTACGTCTGCCTTTGGAGGATTGGGTCTTGGTTTTATTTGGGATCACATGATCCATGCATTCCTGAAGGTGTTCATAGAATGCGTTTATAAAGGATTCTGCGGTCTGGGCCATATTTTCCACATGCCAGGGGTCTTTGAAGGATTCCACATCGGTTTTGAGGAGTGTGAAATTTGCTTTAGAGAAGTTTTTCACTGTGGTTTTCTGGGCAGGGGGTGGGGTCGTGATGTGAATATCCAGTGAGATTAGTTTATGGTCTGATCTTACCAGTGAGGGATACACTTCTGGTCTGGAGCATAGAGTCCCCATGTTGGTGATGATCAGGTCCAGTATGTTTTCCCCTCTTGTGGGAGTGGTAACAAGTTGTTCCATAGCATTTGAGTTTATAAATTCTAGGAACCTTTGGGCTAGGGTGTTGGAGCTAGAGTAATGCTCCCAGTCTATGTTTGGGTAGTTGAAGTCGCCCAATATAATGGTGTTTGGAGAGACCTTCATATTTTCCAGTGTTCTCAGGAAGGCCGAGTGGGGTTCCTGGGTTTGGGAGGGTGGTCTGTAGCAGGCTATAAACTGGAAGGCAGTTTTACCCACTGTTAGTTGCACATGGATAGTCTCTGATGCTTCGTGCTTTGCCACCAACCTGGAGGTGTGGGTATCTTTGATGAATATCGATACTCCCCCTCCTTTTGTGGTTCGGTCCAAGTTTTGGGGCCGAAAAGCACGGTATGAGGTACAACCTGGTAGTGCTGGGTGCTCTCGAACCCTGAACCAGGTTTCTGTTAATGCACAGATATCGATGTTCTCAATGCAAAGGAGAGTTTTGAGTGCGTGCATCTTGAGGTTTAGACTTCTGGTGTTGAGTAGCATTACTCTTAGTTTCTTATCCCTTGTGATACCTATGGAGGTGGGTTTGTCTTTTGAGCCTTGCCTAAAAAGGCACTATGGGGGTAGCAAGAGCCTTTGCCAATATCTGAAAGCCCAGGGGTGACAGGTGCAAGCCGTCCCTAGCGAAGCATCGTGGCTTGTTGAGCATGTCATCCCAGGCTGACAGGCATTGATCCCCTTTGAATGACACCAATACTTAAGCCAATTGTTGAAATTGATCATCTTGTCTTCATATTGTGGCATCATTCTTGGTGAGGGTAAGATGCTACTCAAGGTCAGGGTCATACCGGCCTGGGCCACATGCTCAGAGAGCTCCTCTATGTCTATTTTCATGTAGTCCAGGGAGGTACATCTCAGGTCATTCACACCAGCATGGACAATGACTGAGTCATATTTGTACTTGCCTTGGAGTGACCTGAGTGTTTGTGTTATGTGGTGGATCCTAGCGCCCGACAGGCAGCTCATCATGACCTTCTCCTTGTTCAGCCTGGTGACTGGGACGTCAGTGTGCCTGACGATAGAGTCACCTATTACAAGTGTATCAGATGTGTTGTTTAGCCTTAAGGGCTGAGACTGTTCGGCACACTGGCTTTCTGAGCTATGTGTTGCACGTGTTTTGTTTTGGGGTAGCCTTTGCTTGGGTGTCTGCTTTGGATGTCTCTGCTGCTTAGGCAGATTTTTATTTAGAGCCTCCGAGTATTTTTTTGTGTGTTTATGTGTTTGGTTTGCTGTTGTGGTAGGTCTATGTGAGACTGGAATTGTAGTGAGTGTGGTTTCCTTCTCCTCCTGACTGGTTACGCCTGTACTGAGTTGAGAGAGCTTAGCCTCCAGTTTGGCTATATGGATGCATCTCTCACATGTGTTGGAATTTGTTGGGAGGAGGAGAGGGTTGTCTGTGTTCATGAGGCAATTGTAACATTGCCTCAAGATTCCCAGATTCACCAGCTGGACCGGAGAGGAGATTGACAACTGGCCTTTGGACATGCTAGAATAGTATTGGGAATTCATTTATAATTTAAAAAAAGGGCCAATGGGGAACAAGGTAATCAAGGGGAGTTTGTGAGCGTGTAGTGCTTTTAATTTTTTAGTGCTGACTTATATAATTGCTTTAGTGAGCAAGTGCCAGGTAACTTAAATGCAATATGGTACAGGTAACAAATGCAAAAACGACTAACAGTAACTTTCTTTTAAGTGAAACAAGGAAATAAGTACAGTAAGCAATGCAGATATCACTAGGGATCCACAGAAGCACTGAAAAGCTGCGTTTTAGGTGGTATTAACGTTTCAGGGAAATAACAAACAAACAAACAACAAGCATACAAACAAAGCTAGATTCAGCAGGCCTGGATCAAGCCTATGCTACAGCAAACAAGGTGTACCAATTTCAGTAAGAAACAGTTGAAATATGCAGGCACTATAAGCAGTTAACCAGAAATTCTCAGCTCAGAAGGGCAGAGTCCAGCCTCTCCCCCCACAAGAGTACAGACCACGAACCTTCTTAATGTAAAATAACTGGCCTGAAGCCCAAGTGCTTAAACCAGAACTAATACACTTTTAGAATAACAGACACTGAGCCCTCAATCAGCAGTTCACAACTTAGAGGGATGTAAGCTACCTGTCCTGCCACCACAGTGCAGGCCACAAACCTTCCTAATGTAAAACAACTGGTCTGAAGCCCAAGTGCTTAATCCAAAAGACTTAGAATGATAGCTACACTTTAATCAAGTTACTACCAAGCAGTAGTAAATACAATTGAATACTTTAAAGAATGCCTGGATTAGTGCTCAAGTTATACAAATAAAGCTAGATTCAGCAGGCCTGGATCTAGTCTACGCTACAGCAAACAAGGTGTACTAATTTCAGTAAGAAGCAGTTCAAATATGCAGGCACTATAAGCATTTAACCAGAAATTCCCAGCTCAGAAGGGCAGAGTCCAGCCTCTCCTCCCACAAGAGTGCAGACCACAAACCCTTTTAATGTAAAATAACTGGCCTGAACCCCAAGTGCTTAAACCAGAATTAATACACTTTTAGAATAACAGACACTGAGCCCTCAATCAGCAGTTCTCAACTTGGAAGGATGTAAGCTACCTGTTCTGCCCCTACAGTGCAGACCACAAACCTTCTTAATGTAAACAACTGGTCTGAAGCCCAAGTGCTTAAACTAAATGGCTTAGAATGAGTTACACCAAGCAGTAATAAATACAACTGAGTACTTTTAAGATGACGCAAAAGCAAAATAATGTAGGAAGAAACACAAATGCAGTGCAGACCACAGACCTTCTTAATGTAAACAACTGGTCTGAAGCCCAAGTGCTTAAACTAAAAGGCTTAGAATGAGTTACACCAAGCAGTAATAAATACAACTGAGTACTTTTAAGATGACGCAAAAGCAAAATAATGTAGGAAGAAACACAAATACAGTAAAAGCAGAAATTTTTTTCTTTTTCAGAAAAGTAGCAAAAACAGTAGTAAAAACAATTCACATGCAGTGCAAGCTGCATATATATATATATATATATATATATATATATATATATATATATATATGTATATATATATATATATATATATGTGTATATATATATATATATATATATATATATGTATATATATATATATATATATATATATATATATATATATATATATATAATATATGTCTATGTCTATGTCTATATATATGTATATCTATATATATGTATATCTATATATGTGTGTATCTATATATATATATGTATCTATATATATATATATGTGTGTGTGTGTATATATATATATATATATATATATATATATATATATATATATATATATATATTTATTTATTTATTTAAATTTGTTGACCGGAGTGTCCGACTGATGGGTCCATTTTCAGTGGAGGCCGGGAGAAAAGCTCCACAGTAAAATAAACAGACAGTAGTTACATTGGATTACATAGCGATTAACAATTTAACATAGAAATTACTTACAACATATTTACAGCTGAAGAACATAGTACATCAGTAGACAACTAGAATCTTTATCTGTGAAGTACATAACAGGCATTAACAAATGTAACAATGAGAAGTTCCTGCTGTATAATAAGTACTAGGCTTATGAGCATCTGAGCTTGCTATCATCAAGGTAGTTAGTGCAGGTGAAAGAAAGGTAGTAGTTGGATGGGGTGGATGATATTAGAGTGGGAGTTGCAAGGCCATAGCCAGCATGTTTTTAGGTGCGCTTTTAATAAAGTTTTGAAGTTGGTGCATGATGGTAAGGAGGTAATTGTGGGTGGGAGTGAGTTCCATAATTTGGCTATGGCGCAAGAAAATAGTGCTTCACCAGCAGAGTTATTGGCTTTAGTGATCTGCAAGTGATTTTTGTTGCTGGATCTTAGTGGTCTGGTGGTGCGATAGGGTTGGAGTAGATTCTGGAGGGATGGGACATTTAGTGGATGGTTTACTAGTTTGTGGGCGAGTGAAAGTTGATACCACTGAAGGAGGTGAGGGAGTTCAAGCCAGCCCAGTTCAGCAAGTGAGAGACAGTGGTGACTATGGTAGGATGCCCCTGTGGCGAATTTGGTGATTTTGTTGTAGCAGGTCTCTAGCTTGTTTAGATCACATTGCCTTAGGTTGGTATATACTGGAGAGGCATAAAGTAGGGTGGAGATAAGGTGGGAATTTGCTATTGAAATCTTTGCTGCTTTGGTGAGAAATTGTTTATTTCTGTATAATGCTCCTAGTTTTTTGTGGACTTTTTTATGGTCATGGATATGTGAATGTCAAATGTTAGTTTATTGTCTATTTCCACTCCTAGCAATTTGGTGTGTTCAGTTGGGTATATAGTGGTGTTGTCTTTTGCTGTGATGTTAAAGTGAGAGTTGTTTTGAGTATGTTTGGTGGGTTGGAAGATGAGTAGTTTAGTTTTGTTTGGGTTGAGTATTAATTGGGCATCGGATAACCATGTTTCAATAGAGGAAAAGGCTTCCTTGGTCACTTTTTGCAGTTTGGGTAGGGACTGGGCTGAGCAGATGATGGTTGAGTCATCTGCGTATTGGATGAGTGTGCCATGTTTGGTGGCAGAGGCTAGATTATTGGTGTAAACAGAGAAAAGTAGGGGTCCAAGGATGGATCCTTGAGGAACCCCTATGGAGACAGGTAGTTAGGGAGATATGTCATTCTGCCATACAACAGATTGTTGGCGGTCAGACAGGTAACTCTGAGACCATTTGGTGACTGATTGTGAAAAGGATAGGTTATTGAGGACAGAGATAAGGTGTTTGTGTGGGACCATGTCAAATGCTTTAGATAGGTCTAGGAAAGTAGCAGAGGGGAGATAGCCATTGTTTTTATGCTGAAGGATAGTGTTAGTAAAGGAGAGTAAGGCAGTGGTGGTGCTATGGTTTGGTCAGAAACCATGCTGAGTACTGGAAAGGAGGTTGTTAGTAAGGAGGTAGTGTGAGACCTGACAGTGTATGCATCTCTCTAGTATTTTGGAGAGTGGAGAGAGAATAGCTATGGGGCGGTAATTGGTTAGTTCTGCAGAGGGTCCACCTTTGTGGAGGGGAATTATATGTGAGACTTTCCACAATGTGGGAACGTAACTTTCTGACAGAGATTGGTTAATCAAGATGGATACTGGGTAGGCCAGAGCATCAGCTGCGATTTGTAGGTATTCACTTGGGAGGTTGTCTGCTGCTAATTTGGTGGGTTTAAGTTTAGTTAAGAGTTTTTTTATGTTGGAGGTAGGTACAGGAGAAAGAGAAGGCAGTGGGGAGATTACTAGTTGAAGGTGTGGGTTGGAGGGGAGGGGGGTTGTGTTGTTTAGCTAGTGATAGTATGGTTTGGGTGAAGTGTGTGTTGAATGAAGTAGCGATATTTTCTGAGGAGTGAGGGATGTTAGGAACAGGGGTACTGACTTTACCTGGGTGGAGGATGGAGTTTATGGAGGACCAGAATTGTTTGGGGCTGTGTTGTGAGGAGTCTAGGGCAGACTGGTAGTATTGGAATTTGTCCCATTTTATTAACTTTTTTACTCTATTGCGTAGTTCTAGGAATTTCTGTCTAGCTGCGGGGGTTTTGGTTTTGCGCCAGTGCTCCCAGGCTTTATCCCTGTTTTTCATTTCTGACTTAGTGGTTTTCTGTAGCCATGGGGAGGGTTGTGCTTTGGTTCTGGAAAATCTTATGGGGGCATGGTAATTAAGGAAACTCAGGAAGGTAGTATTAAAAAATTCAACTGTGTCATCTAGACTGAGGTACTTTAGAGCATGCCAGTTACATTAGTTGAGGGATGAGATGAATGTGAGTGGGTTAAAATTTATTTTTTTACATATTTGACGATAGATGACAGGTTTAGCTTGGTACAGGTATTTTTTGAGTAGGAATGTTGGGGAGTGATCACTGAGGCTATCTGATAAGCAACCTGTTATATATGACTGGGGGTTCTTATTGACTAGTATCCAATCCAGGGTAGTGTGCTTGCTGGAGTTTTTATTTATCCTTGTTGGTGACTGGACTAGTTGGGTGAAGCCATGAAGGTGTACATGATGGGTTGGATTGTTGCCAGAACAGGATTGCCAGTCAATATTGAAATCACCTAAGATGATAGTTTCTTGGGGGAGATGGTGGGTAGACCAGCTGAGGAGGTTTTCTAGTGGAGGGATGTTTTGGCCAGGTGGGAAGAAGCATCCAATTATGTTGATGGTTTATATATAACTATATAAACCATTATTGGTTATATAAACCATAAACCAACTGGTTTATATATATATATATATATATATATATATATAACAACAAGATATGAATATACATGTATGAATGCATATACAGATATGTCTGTATATATCTGAATGTAAATATATATATATATATATATATATATATATATATATATATATATATATATATATATATATATATATATATATATATATATATAGATATAGATATATATTGCTGTAGAGTAGTGGCAGGTGGGAGAACCATGGGAATGCAATTATGGATCCAGGCATGACAGGGTTGGATGGGCTAGTTCTAATGGACCACCCCATGGAGGTCAGCTAGGTCATAATAGGTATATATACATACTCACATGCAAACAATATATGTTGTCGCACAAATTCTGTAACACATGCATTCCATTTGTTGACATAAATAATAGGAATGTGCCCATACAAACATCGACAGTACATGGAATAATAGTCTGTGCAGAAGGATGGGATGAATCACACTATCACATTCTAGTTGCCATTGGAAATCCGTACATGAACATATAGTGACATCTGTCCGCTGTATAACGTGTGACATACCAATTACAAAATGACTGGAGTGTGTCGGTGTTATAATGAATAAGGCACTAGTATGCTGTTGAAGCTTATAAACATCATTACGCATGTGTAAGTGCATATGAGCAGGGAATGTATTGACACACTGATGCACATATATATAATTATATATATATATATATATATATATATATATATATATATGTATATAAAACAGCAAGATATGAATATACATGTATGAATATATATGCAGATATGTCTGTATATATTAATGTAAATAGATATATATATGTTACCGTGAAATACACATGTATATACCTAGGTTATGTTGAAGCAGTTATGCGTCAACAAATGTCTACTTACCACCCCCGCCCCCAGCTAGGCCGGTGAGACATACAGGCACGCAATAAAGGTAAATACAACACTGGTTCCCAGACCACCAGCAGGAAACTACTAGTGGAAGAGATCTACAAGGTCTACACTTTAAACATGGACAGCGACGTCCCTTGTGGGACACAAAAAAGTGGTACTTCCAGTCAATAGGGCAACACAATTATGACCAGGATGTAGCTATATGCAGAACAGTAGGTTGTGCAAGCCTGATAACACATGAATTGACACAACGTATGACATGTGTCCCGAAACGGGGTGAGTGGCCAGTGTGTAGGGGTGTGTTCATATCCCACCTGCATCCACCTGCGTCCACAGTAAGGATGAGTGCTGTAAAGTAGTGGCATTTGGGGGACCTATGGGTATGCAATTATGGATCCAGGCATGCCAGGGTTGGATGGGCTGGTTCTAATGCCCCCCCCCCATGGAGGTCAGGTAGGTCGTAATAGGTATATATGCATACTCACATGCAGACAACAATATATGTTGAAGTACAAATTCTGCAACACATGCATTCCATTTGTTGACATAAATAATAGGAATGTGCCCATACAAACATTGACAGTACATGGAATAATAGGCTGTGCAGAAGAGGGATGGGTCGAATCACACTATCACATTCCAATTACCATCGGTAGTCCGTACATGAACATATAGCGACATCTGTCTGCTGTATAACGTGCTATATACCGATTACAAGATAACTGGAGTGTGTCAGCGTTATAATGAATAAGGCACTAGTATGCTGGTGAAGCTTATAAACACCATTACGCATGTGTAAGTGCGCATGAGCGGGATATGTTTTGACACACTGATATACATATATATAATCATATATATATATAATCTTTTATATAAATATATATATATATATATATATATATATATGTGTGTGTGTGTATATAACAGCAAGATAAGAATATATATGTATGAATACATATGCAGATATGTCTGTATATATCAATGTAAATATGTATATATATATATATATATATATATATATATATATATATATATATATATATATATATATATCTACCGCTTTCACCTTTACCATAAAATCAAATGATGGCACAATAATCTCCCCTGACCCATCTACAAAACTATTAGGTGTCATCATAGACAGTAATCTAAAATTTGACCTACATGTTAACCAACTTATCAAAACCATCAATAAAAAACTAGGGTCACTTTATAGAATAATAGCCTTCCTAACCCCTCCAGCTAAAATTGCCATAGCTCGCTCTCACCTTCTTTCAACACTTCTGTATGCATCTCCTCTACTCTCGAATTTAAACAAGACTGTCCTTAACAAACTCTCAATTTGCTACAACCACATTGCCAGGTTTGCCACTGGGCTGCCTTTTAGGACACATCATTGCATCAATCTAAATCAGCTTGGGTGGCTTGAACTACCCAGCTTAATCCAGTATAACCAACTTATTATGGCCTATAAAATCCTCTATAATCCGGACAATACTCCTGCACTTAAAAATATTATCACCCCCTTTAACAATCCTAGACTGCTTCGATCCTCTAACAAACTACTAATTCAGACTAGCAAAATTAATAACACAGCCGCTGATTCTCTCTTTGCAAACTCTGTAAGTAGATCCTAGAACTCTCTTCCAGTTGATATTGCCTTACTTTCCACCTTAGGTCAATTTAAAACTAGACTCAAACAACATTTGTCACTTAACTGGCTATGTCAATGTATAAAGTCTGGCTAGCTCTCTCTAGAATGTGTAAAAATCTGTTAACCAGTTTACTGTGTAATTTAATTTAAACCTGACTTGTGCTCAGGATTAACTGTAACCTGTGGAACTTGTTTAACTTGCTTACTTATTTAATCTCTGTAAATAGTCTGTTTGTAATATGTAATGCTGGTATTATATAATGCTGTATCTGCTTACCCTTGGAGCTTTTCTCCCCAGGCCTCTGCTGAAAATGGACATGCATCCAGTCGGACTATCCTGGTCAACAAATGTAAAATAAAAAAATAAATATATATATATATGTTACAGTAAATATACACATGTATATACCTAGGTTATGTTACAGCAGTTACGGATAACAAGTTTAGACCGGGCATATGTTGGTGGGAGGTCCACTCAACAAACGTCTACTTATCACTCACCCCAGCTAGGCCGGTGAGACATACAGACATGCAATAAAGGTTAAATACAATACTGGTTCCCAGACCACTGGCAGGAAACTACCAGTGGGAGAGATCTACAAGGTCTACACTTTAAACATGGACAGCGACGTCCCTTGCGGGACACCAAAAATTTGGTACCTTCAACCAATGGGGGAACATCATTACGACAAGGATGTAGCTGTACATGAAACAGTAGGTTGTGCAAGCCTGATAACACATGGGTTGACACAACGTATGACATGTGTCCCGACACGGGGAGAGTGGGCAGTGTGTAGGGGTGTGTTCATATCCCACCTGCATCCACCTGTGCCCAGAGTAAGGATGAGTGCTGTAGAGTAGTGGCAAGTGGAGGAACTATGGGTATGTGATTATGGGTCTAGGCGTGCATGTGTTGGCTGGCAGACACTTATTAGGACCGCCCCGTGGGTGTAAGTAATATTCCGATGTGGGTATAGCAGACGCCCATACCTCCCAAACTATAAGAGCACATCTACTGGACAGTCTGTAAACCATTGGGGGAATACATAGGGACCATATCATTGAACTGTCCCCGATTACCAGGGACGTCCATGATTACAAGTCAGAATCCTAACACAGTCTCATCTAACCCATTCTAGAACTAGTGATATTAGGAGGAAAGGTGGTGGAATACACGTAATCAATAATGACATGTCAGAGTCATAAACTGCATGCACCTCAGAAAATATGTATGAATACATATGTGCTCTGTGTCCATCAATGTGTCAGGTTAATAGCATCAACTTTCTAAATGTGTCTCTGAGGTCATTATGCATTGTCCCTGAATCAGTGTTTATTCTTCCCCATTCGTATGAGAGGTCTGATAGTGAAAGAAAGCGCATGTTCTGCTGACTACCTTAGAAGATTGATAGAATAAAAGGTTTGGGGTTGCCACCTGTCCACCTTTGCGAGATACACTCCCCTGTGGGCAGTTGTGTCCTGCATAATAACTGTAATTAAGGCAAATGTCCTGTGATTTAGGGCAAAAACTACCTATATTGTCTGTAGTAGTAGCATAAAACAATTATGTTCCTCTGAAACACCTAAATGTTATAGGTAACAGTATAAGCAACTATAATGCCACAAGAGTAACCTTTTATTTAGGCAAAACAGTGAAGTACACCCCTTTCTACTGGATGTGGGTGTGTTGCCCTACAAGTCTGATGTCTGTACATACAGATCCTATAGGGTTGCCACCTTTCCAAATGGCCAGAGTGGGACATATTCTGTAGAAATGTCAGACATTCCAGGAGTAAACATACCTACAACAGTGCATAGTACAGGATTACACATATTTGCACAAATAAAAGCTTAATCTAGTTGCATTTGAATTGCTTATGCTACTTCACATAACATATAGAAGTGTCATATATAAAATAACTGTTGTATGCAATTATTAATGAAATGTAGAATATAATAATGCCCTGTAATCTGGACATGTGCTATGCCTTGATTATTTTTGCACTGTCCCTCGCAAAGTGGGACAGGTGCTAATCCTAAAGTCCTACCTTGGCCAATTGAGAAGGTGGCAAACCTATAATAGGTATGTCGTAGAATGACCCATTCGACGGATGTGGCTACCACAACCCAACTACTCGTCTGTAATACAGGGTCTCATTCCTATGTATCAGCCAAATGGGAGCAGAGTGTATGTGGAACACACAAATATGATCAATTCACTGGACAGGCTGCTGATTCCACAGTCGAATGCCATGCCATCTCCTAATGAGCAGCCATTCCCGATACTGGAGTCATGTAGTCCGATGTGATAGGCATTACAAGGTGGGAGCAGATTGTAAGAGGAACACACAATTATGAATGATTCACCGGACAGGCCGCTGATTCCGTACATTCGAACAGCATGCAGTCGCCTAATGGGTAACCATTCCCGATACTGTAGTTAGGAGTGGCCTTAGGTCAACTGGTGCCCTAGGCAGAGGGCACAACAGCACCCCCCCACCACACCATCCAGTGCCCCCTTCCTGGTCTACCTACACCAAATAAATACTGGTAAAGTGCACCCACTAAGCGGTGCCCTAAGCGGCAACTTAGTTGGTCTATGTCTAAGGCCAGCTATGACTGTAGTCATGTAGTCTGATGTGATAGGCATCACAAGGTATGCCTAAGAGGAACACATGAATATGAATGAATCTCCGTACAGGCCGCTGATTCCGTACAGACGAACACCATGCTGTCGCCTAATAGGCAGCCATTTCTGATACTGTATTCATGTATTCCGATGTAATAGGCATCACAAGGTGGGAGCACATTGTATGAGGTACACACAAATATGATCGTGTCACTGGACAGGCCGCAGATTCCGTACAGCCAAACACGATGCCATTGCCTAATGGGTGGCCAATCTCGATACTGGAGTCATGTAGTACAATGTAATAGGCATCACAAGGTAATATTGTGGTCCTCGCTCACACCCAGGGGTGTGAGTGACAGATGCAAGCACCGATGCCGGTGCATTATCAAGTGCGGGAACGAGTGGGTGTAAGCGTGTTTGGCTACCAGCATACGAGTATTGCATTGGTTAAGCAATGTAGAGGCTAATCGAGTGTAAGAGGCTGTAACCAGAGGATATCATACAGCGCGGTCATTCAACAGTGTAGGGATGTATCCCATCATGTAGAAGTACATGTGAGTGTTTATGTCCAGCATATAGGTACAAACATATATAGAGATGTATCAGGGACATGCCATGTGGCAACAAAGCATTACGAACGAATGAAATGGGGTAACACAAGTGACACCTGTATTATATAGTGGTGTTGCTCCATGTGATCACAAGACTCCATCAGACAGACAATAGTTGTACATTGGCCATATACATCACTCTGTGCATGTAATGTACATTAACACAACAGTACCTGTCCAATCATTATGTGTGAACAGTACTCCTGCAATGTGCAACATCATCATAATGATAAAGGTAAATGAGGTAACCATAGAGAGACCGGCAGTGTTTTGTGTACAATGAGGTCATCCTCCTCACGTGTACCTGAACCATGTAGGAGTGATGTGCATACCAGGACCGTGCACCTGAGGGACAGTGGTGAGGATAACAGTAGTATGTTATGATGCATATTACAAGGGTTCCATGTGGCCAGCAGGCACTTGTGTGTAATGGACAGCTATGTATAGTGCAGATGGTGTCCCAGGAGCTGAATGGCCTTGTGTCCGTAGGTGAGGAACAGATGTTGGGGAAGGAGTGTAGGTATGGCCATGGAGGATAGGTAGGAGCACAGAAATGACAGCATACAGGGTTGGTATATGACACGTGTAGGAGGGAGATACACCATGAATGGGGATGGGTCTTCGGCATTCAAAAGCCCATGGGAACAGTAGGACGGAGGTCTCCAGCCATGGGCAACTGCCACTGCACCTACACAGCTGCAAAGGAGGCAGTGCTAGTGGCTGTCCAGGACAGGCAGCATCACCCTGTAAATGCAACACTCCGCCTTTGAACTGGCATATCTGGCTTCGTAAACCCTCAGGAAGCCACCTGCAAAACATGTCCGGGACCACACAACAGCAGATATGTACCTGTCTTGTCCTGTTCCCAAGGGGGACATGCTTCATCCTCAGTGGTGGAGCCACCAGAAGGTGGTGCAGAGCCAACAGAGGTTGATGTTAATGGCTGGGCCCCAGATGTGCTAGTGCCTGGTGCCATGGTCAGCTGAAGTGGGACAGGAGGATCTGCCAGGACCTACCAACCCATTCGGCCTATGGTGTTCCGTTTTAAACCCACATATGGCTTAGTGATAGACAACAGCATACAGGATTACCTACAACAGTATGCATAGATATCACCAGCAACCCAGCAGATTGTATACATTTGCAGAGGGAGCACAACACATGCATATATACCAAATGGCAACTGTACAATGTGTAGTAGACATGTGACCACAGCTATGAACAGTTGCCCATCATTGGCTTGTCACTGGGAATCCCACACAGTGTCAGTCATACCACTGTCTCATGTGACACATGTCCAGTCAGGGATGTGATGGCAGTAACACATCCCTATCATCATGTACTGTCTGCAATCCTCACACCATGCTTCTGCTGTGCACAGAAGTGTGTTCAGTGTGTAACACAGGAAACAAATGGATGTACACACAGACCTGTTAACAGATGACCCTACAGATGGTGTTCCCTCATGAACAGAGTACTGTCATGTCTGTATTTTAACATGCAAAATAGCCATTACCACACATATGTTAAACAGGCAGTAGTCTCAATGCAATATAGCTACACTTACATGCTGTAGTTGTGTGGCACATCACCCTCCTGTCATTAGGATATTTTCCACTGTTGAAAATGATTGAGGTACATCCAGATATCATCTGCGATGCCATGTCAGAACACCACATCCAAGTACCACTCACAGCGACTGTCATGGCCAGATAATAACATCTTTCCCTAGATAGTGTACTGTGTTTATCATGCGGTTGGCTATGGGAACACCATCACAGCTGTACCACATGCAATCAGCTAGAGGAGGACTGCAATAGGTGCAGAGGCCATCACCTGACCATTTCCGTCTGTTACAATACACATGCTGCTGCTGTGCAGGTGTACACCTTTACATCCACCAAAGTGTGTGTGTGCGGGACAGACAACGTACACCAGGGAAGGGCTTGGAGACTTCACCATAATCTGCCACATGCTGAATAGTACAGGGTCAAACCCCTGACTACTCATTACTATTACATGTGCATGATGTTACTACATGTGCCACAGAGGCAGCATGTTGCAGTGCTGTAAGACCATGTGTGTAGGTGAGTGAGTGCCATCTGCAACAGATATAGTAGACATACATTAGGTGTGGCACACATGTCAGTCCACCTGAACGGATGCCATTGTCACCACAACCGCACTCTAATGAACATGCATTGACACCTTTGCCAGGGTGGCAAATACACAATGTAACTACTTAGTTTGCCACACCGCAGTAATGCACAGGACCACGTGCACCACAGGGGATATATGTAGGTTCAATGGGCTAGGCCATGTGAAATTGCTTGACAACTGTTGGTATGCCAACTAGGTTTATACTGGGAGTGACTGTGGTTGGGAGGATCACAACCCACATGCAGACACATGGTGCCAGTACTGTCATGCAGGTATGCATTGCTTCATGGGTGTGTAGTGTTTGGCTGTACAAGATGGCTGTACAAGGCTAGGTGATGGGTAATCCTTGCCATTGCATCACCCGACAATGGTGTGCAGTGCAGGGGTGTAGTGTCTGCAATTTCCCACACAGATAGGCACTGCAATATCTGGCCTGACATCCTGGTTACCAATATGTAGGGCCATAGCTTTGCAATGCATGCCATGTCTGTGTTTGATAGTCCTTCACATGGACAGTGCCTGGGATGTGCATGTCCCACAATACTGTACAGTGACATGTACAGGTGTACCTGGTTTGGCAGACACATGTAGTGTACACAGCCTGTTATACCCCGATATGCCAATACTGACCTGGTGTGGTGAAACCTGCTTACAGTGAGCAGGTTGGCCCTGCACCTGCATGTATAGAATGGACAGGTATTCCGTGGTGTCAGTGGCATGGATCCATACCGGGCACATGTGTACAGCATTGTCTGGCCTTAGTGGATCACATATGATGGCACCACATATGTTGCAGCCATTCTGTGTGGAACGTAGTGAAGGCACAATGTCCGCATATATGTGCCAATTGTACCGCTGTACAGGGTGCCATGTCCTCTGAAGGCCACTGCAGTCACACTATGCCTACTATCTGTCCTCAATGTGGATGTTACTAGCAACATAGTGGGATATCCTAGGCAAGGTTGTATGTGCTGGAACATGGGTGAGGGACATATACTGGGTACTAGTAGAGCTGCATACTTAGTTCAACAGCCCTTTTGCCAGATGTATGGGTATGGCTTGCCAAAACAGTGCCATGGCTGACTGAAACTGTACTCCTCATGAGGTGGCCAATGTGTCATAAGACAGATACTATATAGGAAAACTACAAAACCCACTCCCAAACATGTCCAATGGTAAGACAATCACGGCCACCTCTACACAGGCTCTGAAAGACAAACTAACACTCGCCATGTCCTGTATACAAACCCCTACTGTAATCACACTGCAGCAAAATGCATTTAGGGCACTTGCTACAGTGAATACTGCAAAGCACTACACTTGTCTCATACAGGCAGACACACACACACACTTGGCATGTCTTGGATTAGAACACCGGCATAACTACTTTACTACACTACAGCATTACACAGTTACAGAATGCACTACTGAGATTACTGGGACACAGCAGTCCAAGAGGTGTATTTGTAGATGGATGACATAATCGGCCTTGCTAATGGTGGGTATAAGAAATGTATGGAGTGTGAGCAGTATAAAGGTATTACTCAATCCTCAGGCAAACACACATACAGGACAAGTGTGGGACTAGAACACTGATCTAACTACTTTATTATACTACAGCATTACACTGTTACAGAATGTGCTATTGAGCTTACTTGGACACAGTTCTCCCAAAGGTGTATTTGTAGATGGATGACATTATCGGCCTTGCTAATGATGGGTATAAGAAATGTATGGAGTGTGAGCAGTATGAAGGTATTACGCAGTCCTCAGGCAAACAGGGAAAGACACACGCACCCACACACACACACACACACATACACAGCACGTGTGGGACTAGAACACCGACCTAACTACTTTATTACACTACAGCATTATGTTGTTACAGAACGTGCTACCAAGGTTACTGGGACACAGCACTCCCAGAGGTGTATTTGTAGATGGGTGACATTATCGGCCTTGCTAACGGTGGGTATAAGAAATGTATGGAATGTGAGCAGTATAAAGGTATTACTCAGTCCTCAGGCAAATGTGGAGACACACATACACACAGCAAGTGTGGGTTTAGAACATCAATCTAACTACTTTAGTACACAACAGCATTACGCAGTTACAGAATGTGCTACCAAGATTACTGGAACACAGGACTCCCAGAGGTGTATTTGTAGATGGGTGTCATCATCGGCCTTGCTAATGGTGGATATAAGAAATGTATGGAGTGTGAGTAGTATAAAGGTATTACGCAGTCCTCAGGCAAATGGGAAGACACACACACGGCAAGTGTGAAACTAGAACACTGACCAAACTACTTTATTACACTACAGCATTATGCAGTTACAGAACACTCTACCGAGATTACTGCCAGAGGTGTATTTGTAGATGGGTGACATCATCGGCCTTTGTAACGGTGGGTATAAGAAATGTATGGAGTATGGCCAGTCTAAAAGCAATTTAGAGTCCACCAGCAAATGGGGACAGACATACAGATTACTGTTACAATACTACATATATGCAAATTGTGCCACACAGACTACACATGTCAAGGCTGTCATTATGACCATCTGGCAATGTGGACATTAACAGGGATGTTGGCAGTTAAGATGTACATACCTGTGAACCTGTGTGTTTAAAGTATGAATCCATTCTGACCTGAAGTATGCCCATCTGTGGAATGGACGACTACTACCACTATACAGGGTTACAATGGCCATGCCCATACACAGAGGTACATAACCAACACAAGGTGTCACTGGGCATGCTCGCACACTTAGTAGCACAGGGCTGTTCGGAATGCACTATGTGTCCATCAACACAAGGATATACTGGGCATGTTCATACACTTAGTAGCACAAGGCTGTTCGGAATACATTATGTTTCCATCTACACAAGGATATACTGGGCATGCTCATACACTTAGTAGCACAGGGCTGTTTGAAATGCACTATGTGTCCATCTGCACAAGGATATACTGGGCATGATCATACTCCTAGTAGCACAGGGCTGACTGGGATGCACTCTGATGCTAAACACGGAGGGCCACAGTGGCCATGCTATTACAGGTAGATGTAAAGAACACATTGTAATGGGCTCTGGTGTTGGTAGTTGTGATTGTTAGTGGGAGCGCTGCTCTACATATATTTGACACTGGTCTTTTACAAAGCAGCTGTCATTCTGGGATGACATGGCTGACAGTAGGCAGGCCTTTGTCACATATCACATGCATCCATGATACAAGGGAGTGTGGATATTACCCAAGTCGCATCTATCCACATAGTGCCATTGCAAGGCAAATGTCCTAAACACAGGTTAACTCCCATACACCTACAGAACAACTGCGTTGTTTTCTTATGCTAACCAGTGCTAGATATGTAGCGTCCAAATTCACAGCTGGCCACTGTAGATCCAACAATGGGGAGTACTGACATCTGTGCAGTGAGGAACACCTGGCTGATGTCTCTGTAGTGCACAATAGCACTGCCACCATATACCTCAGAACCTAGCACTACCACCATATACCTCAGGACCAGACATGTGGGCCATAACACAGGAATAAACCGTTCCAGGTGGTGTACCCACATACATAAAGGCCACTCACATGTACTGACCGGTCACCCCATGAAAGACATCACAGATGAACCATGTGCAGGGCACAGTGTCACATGCTGCATTCTAGGATGTAAACTGCAGACACCACCATGCGCTCGGACCACCACCACACAACCATACATGTTGTATGACAGACGAGTACTCCACTATGTGACCTTTAACCTGTGTACTGTATTAAGCTCTACATCAACTGTAGACAGTACACATGTACTGACACAATTGCATCATGTATTATGCAATGCAATGATACCACTTTCTGTGACCAGGTCAGCTGTACACATACCAAGGGCCCTCAGTACTGTCCACCATTATCAGATGCCTGTTGGTGTACACCAGTACACACCCTCATGTATGGATATGACATACATGTACCTGCTCCAGGTATGTACATGCCACGCACACAACATTCCTGTAAATAGCATAGCTGTTGTAGTCCTTTGTGCAAACAGGTGGCTACAGCCATTACACACATGCACATGGAATGTAGGTCCATGGCTGCTGAATGCTAACAGTACATAAGGTGTGATATCAATGTTGACAGAGGTAGCATCCCCTCTGTATTGGTCACCCATCATATCATACAACAGTCCATGTGTCATGTATGTTATTACACATATCCACCAATTGCAATGCCTACAAACATGACCAAATGTCAAGATTGTAGGACCTACACACATGTACACGTAGTGATGTGCATTCAGATAACATGCGTGTGCAGTTGCTGATGTATGCAGGTGGCGTGTATCCTAGTACATCATGCAGCTGCAATGCAGCCTCAGCATTGTCAACTGTATATGGTGATATGCTGAATGTACAGAAAGATGTACCACAGGTATGGACAGATGTGTTGAAATAATTAAGTGGTGGGGCATCTTTCAGATGGATGTTTGCTTTGGACAGCTCACAGGTGTGTCATAAGCGGTCCTAAAATACCCTGTGTAACTGGTAAGCAACGGTTTCATTAATTGAAGGACATAACACACAACTTAGACAGCGGTCAGGGTGACAGGGAAGGTAAATCACTTGACACCTGTTAATAGATATGGCATCCCTAGTGCATATGTCAGCACTGTTGGCACAGGAACCATCTGTACAATTTGTAACATGTGCTGTAACGTGTGCAATACTGCTGTACTTCTGACATACATAACATGAGCTAGGCAGGTCTGAGATTCACAGTACTGGCATGTGTGGTTGCGTGTGTCCATATTTGTCAAGTATTGTGGGGAATGCATCTCAATTGTTACTCACTCTCCTGTACACTAGTGTACACATCTGTACAGACTGCAATGCATAAAGCAGGACATAGGCAGGGGCGTGTATCTCACACATGTGAGGTATCTGTATGTGTATGACATAGGTGTATTAATTACTGAATGCCACAGTGTGTGTATGTAGCGCTGACTGGTCCCTGGGGTGAGGATGTATGTTACCATACTGAACTGATAGGACCCCTCCCACCATCCAGGCAATGCATTCAACTATCCATGTTGATGTCCCCGATCTTAGGCTGTACTGACTACCTGTACATGTGTATTCTCTGTGGCGCATCATGTAGATGCACAGTACTATTTTGCACATAGGCAAGGGTCCTCATCCCACCAGTAGCAACTGTGTGTGAGTGTGTGTTACTGTGTCAGTGAAGCCATGAGTGTGTGTGTGTGTGTGTGTGTGTGTGTGTGTGTGTGTGTGTGTGTGTGTGTGTGTTACAGTGTCACTGAATACATGGGTGACAATACCTGAGTGTGTGGGTGCAGTTGTGTGTCATGGGAATGTGTATTACTGATTCCCATTGAGGCATCACACTTCCCACTGGCCTCAATCCTTGTAAACAGCTAGACCACTCTCTTACCTCACCACTCCATTTAACTGTACCTGTGATGTCACCCTTTATGGATGTCACGTCTGTGGCTACAGTAGCTTAATACACAGCTATCATGCTCTTGGAACGGTAGACGTGTTTGTAACGTGGAACATTCTCACTGGTATATGACAGCTACATGGTGCATGCTAGTATATTCATAGATACCTGTGAGTAGTCCACATTGACATATGGGACACTTAACTACAAGCACTGACATCCACCGGCACATGCAATTAGACCTGAAGAAGGACAGCAGAACATCATGACCAACATGCATTTACTGTTGTTACACAAGACACATACTGTTAACAGTATTGTACATCTGTACTACATGGTATATCTGCTGAGTGTCAACAGTCCTCAACATTTGTAAACTACACATATCATCCTAGTCTGTTCACCCTGTGCATCTGACCATATGAGCATGTCCCTGCACTGATGGTGTGGATGTCAGGGATGCGACACAGGCATCATCATATGAACAGGGTGTTAATGTTTGCCAGAGGCCTAGGCTGCACCATTGGATGACATCATGTGTGTGGGTTTGGGCCTTTGATCTAATTGGGTGTGTGTGGATGTTATGCATGTGTGTGTTGCGGTGCCCTACATATGTGTCCAGTGTGTGCGTGTATGTCTGCACACAGTTCTCCCATGTGTCTGGCCTACACAGGGGTATTATTGACAGCTGCAGACTGTGCAGGTGAGGTTTTACAGTTCACACTGTCTGGCCATGGATATGTGACCTGTGCCTACCAGGGGTTGCACAGGCACTACCAGACAGAGGTGCAGATTGGGTACTGTCTAATGTCACTAGTCCACTGGATCCATGTCCCTGTTGGGACAGTCCCAGGCCACATGCACGTGGCCTGCTTTGTCATGGTGTGGACAGCACAGCAGCAGATGCACTGCTGCTGCTACTGCCACTATGGGAGCGGGCATGTGAGGTAGCTCATACACGTAGACCTGACACAGGTGATGTAGCAGGCCTACGTCCACATGCCCAATGCCTCACTCCTACCAGATGTTCCAACACAAACAGCTCACACTCGCAGATTGTCATGCCATGCTCAAGGAATCCAACCATGTCACCCAGCCATCTATCCAATGCATCAGCAATCTGCTATTGAGCATTTACCATTGCCTGGATGCTGTTGTTTAAAGAACGGACAGCAGGCCTCTGTAGCCTCTGATCTTCTCTGTTGTGCCATTCAGCATGTGTCTGAGCCTCCATTACAGCCTGAAACATGTGTTTGGTGACACCAGCTGCTGTGTTCTGTCATGCAGGAGCATGTTGGCCATAGGTCCTCCTACGAGCAGCACTGGCCACGTGCCTGTGTGGGGCACCACCAGTAGTTTTGCTGATACCATGGTGTGCAGGCACACCTTCCATAGCCCTCACACTTTCCTGTTCCAAGCTACCACGTGCCAACTGTCCTTCCTCTATGGCCACTGGTGATGGGGGTATGTGCAGGTATGGGATCTGTGTGCGAGGATGAGTTGGATATAGATGGAATGGCAACCGATGGCACAGGTTCAGCCCCTAACAACTCTGCCTGTGACCCAATCATATGTTCATCATCACTGCTAGAGTCTGTGGGGACACTAACATCTGATGTACCACAGGAGGACAATGCACCTGCATCACCTGTGAGGGGAGACAAGAACTGTACATTACAATCTATACAATAGACACACACACACATGTGATATGACAGAAGGTATGCAACATGCATGTGATACGGCAGACGGCATGCAGCGCAGAAAATAATAGTGATAGTTATCATACATCACTAGGTTGCACACAACAGCATGCATGTGTGACAGCAGATAGCATGCTAATTACACAATCATAGTAGTTTTAGCATACATCCCTGTGTTACACCATGTGGACCAGCACAGGTTAACAGTACACCTGGCTGATGTGTGACATATGACCTTGTTAATCACATGTAGTATGACATCTGATCTGCTGACATGTGCAATGACATGCAAACATGTTTAACACAATGGTGTCCTGTCGAATATACAGTGGGGCAATGGTGTACCAATTCAGTGTTGTCTGTCCACCCTACAGATATACTGCAAATTTAGCTGATGTGCATGGCCATTGCAGGGAATCATGAGGAGTCTCTAGTGCTATACAGTGTGATTTACAGACAGGATTCATAACCATGACTGTGTTCAAATACAATACATATATACTGTGGAATATGACCCATATCACTGAGATGTATACACACTAAACCATGATGTGAAAGTTGTGACACAGGTCACTGAAGTGTATACGGATGACACCCCTGCAACCATATCTGGAACCATATTGCTGCAGCCTGGCAACTATGGGCAGACATGGCAAACACATCGGTACACCATGTCCCACATCACATCTGTGTACCACACACACACACACACACACACACACACACACACACACACACACACACACACACACACACACACACACACACACACACACACAAGGAGCTAGTATGGCATTTATGTCCACCGCCAGCAACTTGAATGTACTGTATCTGTGGCCTGATGTGGATACTGTACAGGTGACTGCTGTCATGTTGCAACACCCTCAAGAAGTTCAACATATCCTATGTGGTAGATTGATGTCACACCTACACAAGAAGCTGCACAGGCCTGTAGGATGTCTAGTGTTCCACATCTACATTATGACCATTATACAAAGGCCATGGCCAAACCATGTGTAGCCATTGTACGACAGGGTGTACACACAAGCACAACACCTACTGTGTGTGTTGCTCCATGTCTCTGGCCATCCTCTATGGCCATTTGTGTACATGTGTTGTCCAAATTATAGTGATGGGCATCTATTTTACATGTCTGTGTTGTCCCATATGACATATATGCTTCACTGACAACAGGGTTATGCAGATAAGGGGTGGTATGTGGGATATGTTTTCAGGTTAGGTAGGCAGTGTAGCAGCCAGGCCAATAGATGTCATAGACATGTCAAGATAGCACATTACATTGTGTGACATTCATAGCAGGGCTATGATCCACACCAGTGAAACCTGTGTGCTGGCCATACTCCAACCCACTATGTAGTACTGTTTTTATTCACCACATGTGTAGATGAGATCTGTTGTACATTCCTAAACAGCACCTCCACCATTGTATGCACATCTGTCAACACATCTGGCAATTAAGGTTGTGAGGATTCATATCGGTGAGATAATTCACATAGTTTGCAAGTGCGGCACATGGATAGTCATTGTGATGCATTCCAGGTCCGACCTGTATATTGTGACAGGACCATACATTATGTGTACATGTCGTGAATGGCCAGATGGCAGATAGATTTGTGCATTACGGTTCCTGATAAATAATAACACTCTCACCTGCAATGGGCTGGTGTCGCAGAAGAATGCCAGAGGTACCTACATAGGAGTAACACAGCAGTATGAGCATAATCCACCCCTGTATAAAGGCTACAGGGAGCAATGTGCATAACACATACACCAGTATATTAGACTATACTATGGTGTATGCACATGTGTGCATGCACAGATTAGCATACTATAGTATGCGGCATGTGTGTTTACATGCCTTGCATATGATGTTACATTACATATTGTACAGTGACACATGCAGCTATGTGGAATATAGTTGTTATAGGTGTAGTACTGGCTTACCAGGCAACTCCATGGTCAGTGGTTGAGAGACACCCACCTCCACAATATCGGCTAAGGCTTGTGGATGTGGTTCTGCAGGTGTCCCCATGTTGGCCAGTAGCTCCTCGGTTCATGTGAGTGGGGGCTGGGTTGGTGGTACATCACCTGTTGCACCTTGTTCCCTGGCGATTGCATTTGCATGCTGTTTTGCCCATCTAATGAGGTCTGTACAGTGTCTGTGCACCTGCTGGTATGTATGGTTGTGGCCACCCACATCATTAACCCTCCTGCGAAGTTCCATCCACAGGGCATCCTGCTGCTGTGCATCCTGTGGCACATGGCTGAACAGGATGTCATGATTATTGAGTAGGTATGGGATGAGGGCCTCATCCTCCAAGTGTTCAAAAGGGGGAAGCATTGCACGCGGTATACCTGGAAGACATAATGATGGAAACAGGTCATAGTACCTCAGAGACATACAGAGCTACAGCTGAACATACATGTGTATCTCATTAATTCTGTTTAAATAGTTGTATTTGAAAGCCTACATGACACTGACTTGTTTGTGTCACACACAAGTGACACTCAATTGTTGAGTGGATATTATCATCATATATACGTGTGTGTGTGTGTGTGTGTGTGTGTGTGTGTGTGTGTGTGTCACTTGATTACATTGCTCATACTCCATGTGGTTGCTGTCTTGATGTGGTCATGTCTGTTTGCCTGTACTGGTGTTCCTACCTATCAGCACATGGCTAGATTTGTCCACATTAATGCAGTCGACCTTGATGCAGTGTATATGTCACATTTAAGGACTTACACTGCTTTAAAAGACATGACCTGTGACCCTGCAGACATGCTCACATAAGGTTTTACATGTATGTGTTCTGCCATATACATCTATATGGCACTGTACAGCAAGTCAACATCCTGCCATGTATCACCTGTGTTGCACATGTGATTCACATGGGACACTGGCTAGCCAGATGGTATTTGCAGGGATGGATATCAACTATGGCATGTACAGTCAAAGTCAACTAGTGGGCTATATGCCATGGGCCATGTATGCATCTAGGATGAAAGGTTACCTGGCAGTAGCCGACAGGCGGGTCTGTGGGGCCAGGTGGAGCAGTGCCACATTACTGATCCACAGGATTAATGATACATATACCATGCGTTACCATGCAGTCATCACACCATGTCTGAGAGGGGAGCCATGTGCATCTTTGATGGACAGGAATGCATAGTATGGCAGGACTATGCTAAGTGTATGGGATAAGAATCTGTCCAGCATGTGGTAGGTGGATGTCCATGAAGTATGTGTTCGAGATCAGGATGAGTACATGTAGCATGTCCGACATCACTGGGTTGGACATGGATTTATTCAGGGTATGCATCATGCTACATAGTGGAGATGGGGAATGGGAAGGCTGGTGTAGACCATCTGCACATGGCCAATACCCCTTAAAGGAAATATGTGATCTGATATTGGCCACTTGAGTGGTCTGTATGGCTGGACAATGATCTCTATATTCATGAATGGCACCCTATTATTATTAGGGTTGCCACATATGACTCCCTGACAGGTGTGGTGACATAGCTATCACAGGAAAGACAACTGCCCAGCTGCATCCCTCACATACAAGTGTCCATTATGATGACCGCTGCCTAGGTGGTAGTTCATGGGTTCAGGGTTATTAACATAGGGGTGACAATGTGAGTAAGCTATTGCTCTTAGGTCATAGTCATTCGTATACTTCAATAGGCAGATGTGTTCTGTTTGTCTGTGAGGTATGGACTGCAATGAGGGGGAATAGAATTCATTAACCCTGACATACTGTTGCTGCCACTGGTGTGATGATCACGTATTATTCAGACACTTTCTGTAGTGTTGTTTCTGCCAGCAGTCCTGTTGCAAAACACTCCTGTGACATAGGAATGTACATCTAGTATACCGAGTGTAGGTGGTACACAGTATGGGTGATGATGTCCTATGACCTGGCAAGGTTATGATATGCAGTGTGACATCAACCATACTGTCATCTACATCTGTACTGCTGACATCAGTTAAGTGATCAAGGTTCATGGCCTTCCAGACCAGACTCAGCAGGGTAGTAGTGAAGTACATCCCATTATCAGTGGTGTCTCCCCCTTTGTGGGTTGTGATACCTGTTGGTGTGCACCATTCAGTGTGTACACAACCTGACATGGAGCTATGTTTTACATGATGAGTACGTGGAGAGCATCTTGTTTTGCCATATGTGTATGATGCAACCTGTGATGTGGGCAGGTCCCATGCAGACTGAGTGCAGCTTGTACTTGCATAGTTGTGGGTACAGGGGCCCTGTGGTGTACATGGATATATGCTTGTGTACCTGTTGGGGGGAGGGGGCCGTGTTGTTATATTATCCAAGACCCTATCTGGATTGCTTATTCATGCTAAACACGTGTTCAGGACTTGTAAACAGTATGTAAGCTAATAATTACTATAGCAGTCAATCTTCCACATCACCAACAGGTAAGGGTGAACAGATTTTGTACATACTTTTCTCACCTGCATAGAGTAATGTAGCTCTTGTACTCACTTTCCTCACATATCAAGGTGAATATAGTTCTATATTCAAGCAAGTCCAAGAGTCAACTGCCAGTGTTCTCACCTGTCTATCTGATGAATTCAGACATCTTGAGGCAATGTACACATTGCCTCATGTACACAGACAAGCCTCTCCACCTAACACCTAACACTACAACCTGTGAGAGATGCACTCATCTAGCCAAACTGGAGGTAAAGGTCTCTCCAACCAAGCCTGACCCTGACTGTCATGTGGAGAAGGTACACAGCCGCACAACACCACACTCATCACATAAGCCTCACTGTATCTACCCCACCATTAACTGGGAAAATTACTCATGTACCAACACATTAGCTCAATGGTTTCTGGAATTCATAAACACCAATGCCCTGACTCAACATATCACACCCACCAGGGGTAACAATATCCTAGACCTAGTCATTACCACCATGAGTGACTGGTGCTCCACACTTGAAGCCAAATCCTCATTGGTCCGATCAGACCATGTGCTGAACACCATTGATATCCACATCCCGCACCTACCCCCTATTAAGGGAACCACAGTATAATATGTCTACAAGGCCAACTACATGCTTCTTAAGGCAGACGTGGTGGACGTCATGACACCCATGCAGATGGACAGTACTGTTACAACTGCTGAATCCTACACAAATGCACTTTATAGGCACTTACAGGAGTGCATGGCTCATGCTATCCCAAACAGAACCAGGACGCTATACTCATAATTAACTAAACCAATCTGGTGGTCCCCTGCCATAAGCATATTGTACTACAGGAGGAAGACACTGTTGCAAATGAGAGTACAATACCATGCGTGGAGGAGATCCCTGGCCAGCCTCAGTAAGAAGGGGAGATCCCTTATAAGATCCTCCAAAGCTAGCTATGAAAACTATAACGTAACTAATACCAACAACAACCACAAAGCCTCGATGTCAACAACCAGATCTGCTCTGAGTTACAGCACAAAGGCACGAACATAGAAGAAACAATTGATATTGGCAACATCCTGGCAGATCCCTCTCAAAGCTGCAGACTCTAAAGGCAATATTGCAGCATCCATGGGACCGGACAACATCTCAGGCTGTGTTTTACATGAACTTCGGATCATACTGTCTCCTCACCTATGCACCATGTTCAATAATAGCCTCACATTGGGCATAGTGCCCCCTGAATGGCACATAGCAACAGTTATCCCACTCCACAAAGGTGGCACCACAATGGACCACGGAACCTATTTCCCTATAGGCCTGACTAGCCTGGTCTGCAAGGCTATGGTGCACATCATGGATCACTGTCACAGAGACAATGGGTACCTCCCAACCTTTGACCCCTCCCTGTTTGGCATTTTTAAGGCCGGACCATGCCTCCTAAACTTGGTGGACTTCTTAAAGACAGTTACCAAGGCATTAGATGATGGTAAGGAGGTCCACACAGCCTAACTAGATCTCTCATAGGCTTTCAACACCATTCCTCCTTCTGGTATTATCAACATACCCATCCAACTGAACATTAACCCCTATGTCATGTGATGGTTTGCAAAGTGGCTCACGGACAGAACACACACAGTGGGAGTTGCAAACCCTAGGTCTGACTGTATACCAGTTACAACTGCCATCCCGCAGGGCTCAGTCCTAGGACCCCTCATGTTCAGTGTATACTTCTCTGAAGTACAGAGAAGCACAGGAGGGCTTTGGCTGAAAAGGTTTGCAGACGACTGCAAACTAGGGGACATAATTGTTTCCCCAGCTGTTACAGACATCCTCTGGAAGGGTCGCACTGAGATGGATACCTGGTGTTAATATCATGGCATCAAGCTGAATGCCTAAAAGTGCATAGTCATCCCCTTTGGATATAACTAATTACCCACGGATTACCACATAGGTGCTAGTCCCCTACATACAAAAAATGTAATACGCGATCCAGAAACACCAGTAGATAGCAATCTCTCCTTCAATACCCATAATGACATGGTGGTTAGAATATCCTTCTACATGGCCCCCTTAATCTGTAATGGGTTCGCATCTAGATCAGAGGGGCCATTGTGACTCTACACATGTCATATCAGACCCATTAAAGGATACAACACCCCATTTGGGATATACCTTACAAGACAACTGCAACATCTTGAAAGACCATACCAGTACCACACCAAGAGGATTACTGACCTCAAACAGATGACCTATGTAGCCCAACCTATGAAACTCCAGCTGTACTCAATTGCATACTGCATACTCACAGGTGATCTCTCCTTGACGTACAAGGCCCATGTCCAACCCTGTATTGCTAGATATGCTCCACCTAAACAGAAGCCCCTGAGAGCCACATGCTCTAGGTATATACACCTAACCACAATGATGAGTAGGACATGCTGAATGGATAGATTCCTGACCCAGACACTCCCTATGCTTTGGAACGTGATTACAATGTACATCAGGCAGGGCCCCTCATGAGCACTCTTTAAGGGAAACCTTGACGTGTGGATGGGAGACAGACATATACCTGGGGATCACTGCAGTGGCTCTGCTGGACAGAGGCACAGGGAACTATTGGCTCTGCCATTCAGAGGCACAGGGAACCAACCTATGAGGTGGCAAAAGACAACACACACTAGCTAGGCTTACAGATACCCTTGGTAAGACAGCCTAGTAACTACCTTTGCACATATTACATGTCTTATGTGCATGGATAGTTAAATAGCTCTTCCATTTTACTTTGCTATCATGCTGATAAACTGTCGGCTCACTAAAAGACATATGTATCCTGTTATTGTGTATTGTAAATGGCAATTGACATAACTAATGTTTGCCTACCATTACAGTAATGCTATGTAGCTTGTAATACATATCTGCCTACAATACTGTACATTACACAGTTATTGGCACAATATCCCACAATGCAAAACATACTTGCACAGTGGCCCAAACTTCCACATGTTATTCTCTGTATTACACCCATACATACGGCTACAGTTACAATATATCAACATATACTTTCCCCTGTTATAGCACATACTTGTTCGACCAACCCTGCCACTGATGTCGGCTGGTAAGGAGTATTTCTGTTCAAAGCCCTTATATAGCATCCCTTGTGTTGTATGCGGTGTTTGCCTTCTGACCTACAGCAGTACACACAAATACTACAAGCATTACTATGCTCAACAATGCATAACTACAAGATAACTGTTTCCACTATATGGATTGCGTGCACTTTAAATACTACAGAATAGTACTACATACATAGACATACTGACTGTTCTACATACCTTATTAGTAACCCGAGGTATCATTAACAGTTGATTCAATCCTTTTCAGTTTGTGTTTCACTGTTATTTGTAATGTTCCGCTGGTATATACGGATGGTTTGAATGTGTGATAACACATCCTTTTCTAGTTACATATCGGTAACATGTGGTATCCTGTCTGCCAATTGCTGTTCCAAAGTAGTTAATTGGATGCACATCAGCTGTGCAGCTACTCCATTAGCCGATACCATGGCAACAGTGGTGTATAAGTGAGTACTCCTTTTGGGCATTGTCCGTTTGCCTTACTTTTGAGGGAGATGGCCTAGATGTGTTATTGCGATATATTTCAACAGCTATATGGAGACACACATAGATATATTAGCTTCATGACTCCCGTGGACTGTATGTAATAGCTAGACGATTTAGTTCTACATGTGAGTACAGCTGTTATATTTCGGAACAGTGCTACTTATGCAGGGTTTGTTTGTACCTGATACTTTTGCAGACGTTTAAGTCTGGCAAGGATGTTTGGCCAGCTCAAGGCCATATGGCTATGCATGAACTATTATGTGGTGTACAGTGTGCTCAACAGACATCCTTGATTTGGTGTACAAGTGTAGCATACCGTGCTGTTACTCACCAATTGCTAACACATCCCGTTGTATGCACAACCCTCTGAAATGGGAATAGTGCAAATAAACCCTATTACATCAGCAGCTTTTCCATTGTATAACAGCCACTATTTCACATAGGGCCATGTTAGTGTGTCTCTGACAAGGTATGTTAAGGCTTCTGCAGATGTCGTACAGTGTGTGAATGATTTGTGATGTTATTATAGTTTGTATTGTAATATGTTTGGGTGTGGGGGTGATGTTGGTGGGTGCGCTTAGCAAATGCAGGTGTGTAGGAACTGCTTTTATACATAATCGCTATGTGGTGAGGGTTCCTTCCCTATTTGAACACCTATCCTTTTGTGGACTAATACTATGGTATTTGCAGGCTGATTCATTAAGGCACTGTTATGTGGATCCTGTATAGCATGCAGGTGATGTTAGTCCTTGAATCCCTTCGGTAATACATCTGAATGTAATAATGTGTTGCTACATGAAAGCTGTGTATTTCTGTCATAGGTATTTGCAGTCATTATAGTTGTGTTGGTGACTGACCCTCTTTGGCTGGGGTTGCCACCTTTTCATATGTCCATAGTGGGTCCTTTTCAGGACACACATCTGATTTTACAGGCCGACACAAACCCCCGGTCAGTACAAGGGATAGAACTTTCCTTTCCTGCCTAATTATAAGCTTATTCTTGCAGCAGTTTAGTAGCTTATCCTGTTTCCTGTACCATGTAGGTACTTTAGATACAGAAATTACTATTGCATGCAACTATTACAGTACATATGGGACATAATTATGTCCTACAATCCCAGGACATTTGCCACGTTTAATATATTTAGTCAGGACACAACTGCCCAAAGAGGGAGTGTCCCTCACAAAGTGGAACAGGTGGTAACAGTATAATTGGCTCATGTCCATAGCACATATTTGTAATGGTGTATAGGCATATACTCTCCATATCCTTTGTTCATAAAGGTTGGTAGTGGTGGAATGTATGATTGCTATGGTATATGTTATACACATATGTGAACACTTTAACTGCTGTATATGGGAGACCTACGGAATCCCGAAACCACTGTGTTCTGATGCACACAGTCCTAGGAACAGACTCCCATACCCCACATTACCAACATCGACAGTAACCCGCAAAGGTAACATGAACATGGAACACACACATGCACACACAGACACACTGCTACCCAACACATCCAAACAAACCATCCTACACTACATATGAGCAGGTGGCCAAGCCCCCCCACACACACCCCATGTAGGTGTTTGCTCCCCACACACCACCCCTACTTTAATATTCTACTTCCTAGGTCGCGCAAACAGACACACAAAGCTAACCCACAACCACAACCACACATTACAGTCCCCCAAGTACACACACCATACACAGAACACACACTTACATACACTACAACCCTAAGAAACACATGTACACCCAGTAACCTACCCAAACCGCAACACCAGAAGCACTGACTAACTGTCCATTAACATTGTGAGATTACACCTCACGCATCTGGTGTTTTGGTACTGTGTTCTTTCGGACCTTAAGCCTCGGGATTACGTGCATCAGTCGTTATGTGGTAGGTATCTCATTTATATGTACCTCCATGGTTATGTAGATGTTGTTAACCTGTCTATATATCTACATATATATGTATATCCCCATGTATCGACATCTCTCTCTCTCTCTCTCTCTCCCTCTCTCTATAGATATATATATATATATATATATATATATATATATATATATATATATATAGATATATATATCTATATTTATATATCTATCTATATATATATATATATATATATATATATATATATATATAACATACACCTTTAATTGTGTACATGCCGGTTTGTCCTATTTCAACACATTCCTACCTTTTGTGTTTTATCCTGTCAGTATACATGACTGCCATTGGTACATCTCAGGTAGCTTAGTAGTATGTTATTGTGATGAATGTGTATGTGGTTGCGTGTTCTAATCCCGGCAGTGATATCTTACCTCTCAGAGCAGGCACTGGTAGTGCAAGGGTGATGAATGCACATTTCAGCGGTTGTGTGTTTGTCAGAAAAATATGTATTAATGTGTGTGCTTAATGCTGATTAGAAACTAAATAAGTTAACACGTTTTTCATTCTATTTTATATGCACTATTTTATATATAGCTGAGTTTCATATGAGACTAAAAGATGCTTTTTGAAACTGCAGTGTGCTTTCTGAAACTTGCAAGATGCCCTCTGACCTAGTAATTGCTAGCACAGCAATATTCATGTTTATGCCTTTTGAAAATGTACTTGAGAAACAGGTGGTTATCTGCTAGGTCAGGAACAATGAATGAACAATGCTATATTCTGTAAATGTAATGATTTTGAACAATCAGCTCTGTTCGAAGTATGAGAACATGCACAGCTGCAAAAGTTAGAGATAATATAGACAAAGGACTGTTGGAGAAATGAACTGCAATCTATACTTGCTTTGTGCTCAAATTAGCCATAGTACCTTGAATGGTAACATTGCATATATCTGACCGGTGGTAGCCAAGGCCACATTGTTTTTCTTAGGAAGTTTCTCACAAAAAATTGATAGTACAAGCAGAATATTGTAAAAACAATCACTACAAAATGATGATGACAAAACTTGTGATTTACTACGTCAGCTTGGTAGGCAATGTCTTATTAGAAAATGTATAAAAATGATTGCATTTCCTGATTCTAGTCAGACAAACTCTGTATTAGCATGTTTTTGTCTACTTGCTGCAAGATTAAAGTGCCTTAACCTGAACCTACCGTGTACTGATCATTTTTAAAGTATATTTTTCCTTTGGCAGTTTGGTCCTTCGGACCGGAAATATATCTCTCACTCTGGCTCACGTCAGAATTGGGCCCGGTGGCATGTACCCGTACAGAGAAGTGGCCACATCAGCTCTTCTGCTTTGAAAGACCTCCAACTGAATTGTCGTTCGAAAGAGGCCAGCCACTGTTTCTGATCTGGGATTGGAGGAGGAGTCAACGTTCCGGTCGGATCAAGACACGGAGGGTCAGGTAAGGAAGAATTTATCTTTTTTCTGTTTTAGATCAGGGACTTGTTACAGTATTATTGTTTTGTCAGGGAGATTTGCATGTGCAGATCAGTGACAAAAAGGTTGCTGTCTTGTCATAGATCAGGGAAACAGAATAGGTAGGCAGTTATTCTAGATAAACTGTGAAAAGGTGTAAATCGTGGTACCATGTGATAAAAAGGGTTACATAACAATTTCTAACTTAGCTAAGGCAACATGGGAAATCAGTGCACAAAAAGTTCCCGAGATCCGCCCTTAACCGAAGACTTGAAATTTATGCAATTACAGCGTGCCGATAATGTTAAGTATTATACAAAATTGGTTAATAAATACAAATTTGACGGTAAATTAGGTAAACCTTCACTTATTAAACTTGTTAGGCAACTTAAAACAGACACGAAAGGTCAGCTAAAAAAGCAACAACAATTAGGAGTCCCTCAGGTACACAGGTGGCTTGAGGAAGCAAATCACAGGGAACAAAAGATTAAACATTCAAAAGCAATGTTCTTAGATAAAGAAGACAAAAACTTGGTAATAGCAACAGCCCCTCTGCCCCCTCCGCTTCCCTTACCAGAATATGAAGCGAGTGGACAAGCTGATCCACCTCCGCTATACCCAACTGTTCCTGCAAAACCAAAACCATTTGTCAGAGATCCTATCTAGACTAGGTCTCAAACACGCAACTTAAGAGGGGATATTGAATTGTATGAAATGAATAAAAATTCACAAGCTATGAGTGAAGAAGAGATATGTCCACTCATAGAAGTACCAAATCCGCAGGCAGGACAGGCAGTACAGGACCCAACTCTTCTAGAGTATAGACCGTGGACACCGGAAGTCATCCGGAAAGCCACAGAGGGAATTCCCCATCCAAAAGTTAATTTTAGAAAATTCTTAGAAGACTTACAGGGCATGAGGTTAAGTTACCATTTGAATGGAGAGGAAGTAGAGAAAGTAGTCAGACAAATGGTAGGTTCAGATTGGCACATGATCAGTGGCAACTGGAATCCCCGTGACACAGAGCTTAGACCACTCCCACATAGCAACGCAGAACTGGACAACAGAGTGAAGGGTCTGACAGACCAAATCTCTGAGAAATGGAAGCCTAGGGCTGATTGGACTTGCATTAATCAATGCATACAACAAGAAGGTGAAACTGTTGATAGATATTATGCCAGATTATTAGAATGTTTCAATAACCATTGTGGAATGCAGGTACCTGAAGACCAAACCCATGATTCCCCATATGAGCAGCAGCTAAAGAATGCATTTTTAAAAGGTAGTATTGCACCCATTTGCAGCTTTATTACAAAGCACATGGTAGATTATCGTACAAGTAGATTGCAGTCATTACTTGAATATGCAAGACATGCCGAAAGGCATTTTAATAGCAAAAAGAAAAAGAAAACTCAAGTATTTGCAGTAGAAGACGGATCAGAAGTCTTTGTAGTACAAACCGGGAAGAAGGGTAAGAAACATACCCAGGGGAACAAACAATCTGATAAACGATCAGAAGACTTTGAAGAGAGAAAGAAAAGGGGTGAATGTTTTAAATGCAGGAAAAAGGGACATTTAGCAAGGGATTGCAGGCAAAATAAAAAGATAACCACAGAAGACACGGATGGTGAGGACTGACTATACGGTAATCAAAAATCAAGTTAAATTCCTGTTGTCTCAGGGGCTTCACAGACCCTGATACACCCTTCCAAACTACCAGAAAATTCAGAATCACTTGACTACATATTAGTGAAAGCAGCTAATGGACAGCTGTATCAGGAGCCACTCTCCCACAATATAGTGATAACCAACCCAGTTTCAGGGATGACCCAGAAAAGCAAAATTGTTGTTTCTGCAAAATGCCCAGTGAATCTTTTGGGCAGAGACCTAATGCAGATATTTGGCATAGCTGTAGTTCCAACTATGCAGGGTATGGAAGCACAGTGACAAATGGATACTTTTGTAGTGCGACCGGAGGGTGAAACATTTTATTGGTACAGCCAGGACTTAGTTACAACTGGTCCAGGGGCACTAACCGAAGAACTGATGAACATAGCCATCAGTAAATCCCCCTCCCTTGACATTGATAAACAGCATTTGTTGCATTGCACTCTATATTACTGTAGCAAGCCAGGACCTGATAAAGAATATGAGCAAAAACTGTTTAAAAATCATGCTAACAGATTAGTATTATGAAATTTGTACTGGGACACAGAAGGAAACAGTGTAGTAAGCTGTTCATTGCCCCAGGAATTCTTAGCACTATACAAATCTAATTGATTACCACATGTAAGTTTAACTAAAGACAGAAATTTGAAGTGGGCAGACCTAGGAGAAAAAGTCACAAGGTGGGAAAAGCAGACAGAGTTAGAACTTTCCGAACAGGGAGTACAAAAGCAGAAACTAAATTGGATAACGCAGACACACCCAGCTGTACACTCACAGGCAAGTGAGGATAGCTGAGTAGCACTCTTACTAGAGGAAGAGGAAAAAGCCTTACGAGACATACCAGAGACTCTCTGGTCAACAGGGAAATCAGATGTAGGACTTATTTGTACAGCAGGACCAGTTACTATCACGCCAAAATCAGCATTTCGACCTCAAAAGAGACAGTATCCCTTGAGAAAGGATGCAGAAATAGGAATCAAACTTATAATAGCAGCCTTACTTAAGGAAGGAGTCTTGATAGAATCTCCTGATTCACAATGTAATACACCCTTATTTCCTGTTAGGAAAGCAAATGGAGAATGGCGTATGGTCCAAGATTTACAAGCTGTAAATGACGCAGTTATACCCAGGGCACCTACGGTGCCAGATCCACACACTTTATTGAATGATTTCAAACCGCAACAAAAGTATTTTTTTGTGGTAGATATTAGGAATGCATTTTTCTCAATACCGATACACCCTGACAGCCAACATTGGTTTGCATTTACATTTCAGGGGAAAAGGTATACATATAGGCGACTACCACATGGATATTGTGAAAGTCCAACAATATCCGCACAAGAAATGGCAAGTAACCTGGTGGGATTTATCCCACCGAAAGGCAGTCAGATTCTAATTTATGTAGACGACATTCTGCTGGCAGCCCCCACCCAGCAAGAATGCAGAGAGGATACCATAGCATTATTATGATTTTTAGCCACTCAAGGACACAAGATAAACAAAAACAAACTTCAACTTTGGAAAAAACAGGTTAAATATCTGGGATATGTAATATCCAAAGAAGGCAGAATATTAGATGAAGACAGAAAAACAGCAATATTACAAGCACCGAAACCAACTACCAAGAAGGAAATGATGTCCTTCCTAGGTACTACTAACTTTTGTTGGAGTTGGATTCCAAACTATGCCTTGACATCTGCTCCGCTGACCAATTTGATATTCACAAAGCCGATGGCAGCACAAGATTTATTACAGTGGCCACCAGAAGCAGAATCAGCTTTCTGCAAACTGAAACAACTGATAGCATCCTCATTAGTTTTAGGATTACCGAACTATCATAAATGATTTTTCCAAACTGTAGATTGTAAGCAAGGTTATATGACATCAGTGTTAACACAACAGCATGGGGACAAACAACGCCCCATAGCTTATTATTCATCACAGCTAGACCCAGTGGTGTGATCCTTGCCCCACTGTGTACAAGCAGTAGTCGCAGCTGCAATGGCAGTGCAGGCTTCAGCCTCAGTAGTATTGTTCCACCCTCTCACATTGAGAGTGCCTCATGCAGTCGCGATTATTTTACTGCAAGAAAAAGTAGCATATCTTTCTCCTGCTAGACATCTTTCCTGTATGACTATACTGTTGAGCCAACCTCATATGACAATTGAACGATGCACAACTTTGAATCCATCAACCTTGCTCCCAACCCCTGCAGATGGAAAACCACACTGCTGCCTGCAGGAGATTGAGCAAAAAACATTACCTAGAAAAGATCTCACAGATATTCCCTTGGATCATGCTGATGTGACATACTATGTGGACGGCTCATGTAGGAGCGGTCCTACAGGACAGAATCTAGTGGGGTATGCAGTAGTTTCTGATACTAAGATTTTAGAAGCAAAGTCTTTACCACACAACTTATCTGCACAAGCAGCAGAATTGATTGCTTTGACATGGGCATGTACCTTGGCAAAAGGTAAGAGAGTGAACATTTTTACTGACAGTCAGTATGCTTTTTCTACTGTACATGTTTTTGCGCAACAGTGGAAAAATAGAGGAATGATAACATCTACTGGCAAACCGATTAACCATGCACAATTTATTTTAGACTTGTTAGACTCTATTCAGTTACCTCAGAAAGTAGCTATTTGCAAATGCGTAGCTCATACCAAGCAGCAGGATAGAATTTCAAAAGGTAATGCGAGGGCTGATACAGCTGCAAAGCAAGCAGCTTCAGCTTCAGAAGTATTTCTTTTGAGTGAGGAGTTACAACCATCTGAGATTTTAGACTTAGAAATGTTAAAAATAATGCAGACACTTACTACAAATGTAGAAAAACAAAAGTGGATGAAACGAGGAGCAATCCTTCAGAAGGGACTGTACATCTCCAAAGAGAAGAAACTGATTTTGCCATCTAACTTGTTTAGATATGCAGCTTTGTTGATCCATGGGCAGTGCCATGTCTCAACCGGGGAGATGGTACAGTTAGTGAATCGAGTGTTTACGATGTATGGATTTACAAACTACACAAAAAATTTTTGTGCAGCATGCCATGTTTGTAACAAACATCATGCACAAGGGGCATTGAAACCTAAGCAAGGGAGTTTCCCTACACCACCATATCCGTTCCATACTATTTGTATGGATTTTATAGAGCTGAACAAATGCGAAAATAAGAAGTACTGCCTTGTCATTATAGATATGTTTTCCAAATGGGTGGAAGCTTTTCCAACTAAAAATCCAGATGCAGCTACTGTTGCAAAAGTCCTCGTTAAAGAAATTATTCCGAGATTTGGCATACCGGAAAAGATTTATAGTGACAATGGCACACACTTTGTAAATCAAACTATACAACAACTCAGTCGTTATTTCGGGATTTCTCTGAAAAATCATTGTGCATACCACCCCCAATCTGCAGGATTAGTGGAGAGGCATAATAGGGTTTTGAAAAATAAATTTAGGAAATTGATTAGTGAGACACAAAAGAACTGGGTGCACTGTTTACCTCTGGCACTGTTGAGCATGAGAAATGTTCCAGATGCAAAAGGGTTAACTCCTTTTGAAGTTCTGTTTGGGAGGGCATATTATACACCTCAATGGAAACCTCTGATGCCTGCATAGCAGGAGGCTGACAGTTCACTTGCAGGGTATATGAGGCGATTTTTGAATAACAAACTTTTGCAGTTAAATTCTGTTTCAGATAAAGAGCAAACCAAACCATCGGAAGTAGCAGTAGCCCAGGTGCATGGGTCAGGGTGAAGATTGTGAAGAAAAAGAACTGGCGTTCTCTGAAGTGGGAAGGGCCATACCAGGTACTACTGTCAACACCCACTGCAGTCAAGATCGCAGAGCGAGCGTCCTGGATTCATTTGACACACTGTAAAATGGTTAAGAACTTTGAACTGGACAAGAACCTTGTTACTGTTGTACAATGAGAACAAAATGACCAGGTATAGAGTAAACAGAGATGCAGAACAACCTCAGAAAATTTGCATGATTATTCTGATAGCTATACTGATAACATTGACCTTTTTGCTTTGGCCTTTCCTTTTCCCAGCCACAAAAGTTGAACTGATCAAACGTGATGCATTACTCATAGATTGGCATCCAAACTTTAACACTTACCAAGCAATTAAATATGTGTATGCTGAGACTTTCAATGTTTCGAACTGCTGGATTTGCACAGCTATACCGACAGCATACGGGGGACTATTAATGACTGCTGTCCCCCTAGGGGTCAATGAGACTTGGGAAAACTTGATTTTTGATATTTTACCTGTGAAGTCACAAGACAAAATAGCATTGTACCTACCTGTTACACAAAAAGGGATTGTATGTTTTTACAAAAATGATACTAGTCAGGTGGGTTGGAGCAATTGCAATGTGACTGTTTCTTATAAGTGTTATATTAAACCTAGTAAGACTAAAACTATTTGTGATACAAACTATGATGCATATTTTGCTAAGATGCATAAGAGTGTTGATGAGATACAGCATAATCCTATTCTTTTAAAACAGCTTTCTATTATTGATAAGAAAATGTTTCATGCAGGGCAGGCTTATATCAATACTAAAGTAGAGAATTGTTATTTTGTTTGTGGGAAAAAAGCATATAAATGGCTACCTGAGAATTGGTCCGGCAGTTGTTTTTTGGGTTACCTGGTGCCGGCCATACGACACACTGCAGCTTTGCCTCAGGGAAAAATTCAAAATGTCAGCGAGGTCAGCAGCAAACCTAGAAGTCGGATTAAGAGACCCGAGAATCCAGTAGGACAAATTGAAGCAGGATGGAGAAACCATAACTCCGTAAAAAACAAAGATAAACTGACACACATGGACTTGAGTGATACCATTATATCATGGGCAGGCATAGCCCCAGCATATGGCACAGTGAACTCGATTTGGGAGCTGAGAAAACTGTCTAAACTTCTCGAGGTTATGAGCAATGCAACTTTTTCTGCTCTCGAATTAGTGACTGATGAACTGAATGCTATGAGAACTGTGGTGCTTCAGAACCACATGGCTCTCGACTTCACCCTAGTGGTGAGAGGTGGTACATGTGCTTTAATAAAAGAAGAATGCTGTTCGTACATTCCTGACAACCAGCACAAAATAAACGACCATCTTGAGGTGATCCAGCAAGTGTCGACCATGACCAAACCAGGTCCAAACCCTCTGACAGACTTTTTCCAGAATTTGTTTGGGGGGTGGGGTTCCATCCTAATGAACATCCTGATTGCCATTTGTGTGGGATTACTCCTATTAGGAGCATGCATTTGTTGTGGTATTCCCTGCATGAAAAAGTTAATCAAAGAATTTATAGATATATCAGTTTCTGAGACTTTGTATCAAAGTACTGAAATTGAAGAATTGTTGAAATGTGAAACACTTTCATAAGTTCAAATTGAATCACACTCTTAACTGCAAATCCTAAATGGAAGAGGTTAGGAGAAGAAGCAAACTGTTTATTCTTTTGAAAATAGAATTAAAAAGTATTAACAGGGGGGAAATGTCAGAAAAATATGTATTAATGTGTGTGCTTAATGCTGATTAGAAACTAAATAAGTTAACATGTTTTTCATTCTATTTTATATGCACTACTTTATATACAGCTGAGTTTCATATGAGACTAAAAGATGCTTTTTGAAACTGCAGTGTGCTTTCTGAAACTTGCAAGATGCTCTCTGACCTAGTAATTGCTAGCACAGCAATATTCATGTTTGAGCCTTTTGGAAATGTACTTGAGAAGCAGGTGATTATCTGCTAGGTCAGGAAATAATAAATTAACAATGCTATATTCTGTAATGTAATGATTTTGAACAATCAGCTCTGTTCGAAGTATAAGAACATGCACAGCTGCAAAAGTTAGAGATAACATAGACAGATGACTGTTGGAGAAATGAACTACAATCTATACTTGCTTTGTGCTCAAATTAGCCATAGTACCTTGAATGGTAACATTGCATATATCTGACCGGTGGCAGCCAAGGCCACGTTGTTTTTCTTAGGAAGTTTCTCACAAAAAAATTGATAGTACAAGCAGAATATTGTAAAAACAATCACTACGAAATGATGATGACAAAACTTGTGATTTACTACATCAGCTTGGTAGGCAATGTCTTATTAGAAAATGTATAAAAATTATTGCATTTCCTGATTCTAGTCAGACAAACTCTGTATTAGCACGTTTTTGTCTCCTTGCTACAAGATTAAAGTGCTTTAACCTGGACCTGCCGTGTATTGATCATTTTTAAAGTATATTTTTCCTTTGACAGTGTTCCACATATTTATTATTCTGTGGAGAACCACTTATATATGCAAGCTCTGTTTAAGTTATAGTGTGTAATGTGTACACATCTGTGAAGATTCCTGTCAGGGATACTCCCCATTATTTGTTACTGTATCCCTGATTACATTATACAAACCCCCTCACTAACACACCAGGGAATCCTTGCAGAGTGGGTGGTGAACAGTAGCTACACCCCAGGGATCCCGCAAGTGGCTCTGCTCCACAGAGTGACAGTTAATTGATCGATGGGTTGGCAACAGCAAACACGTTTTGCCTATGCTTATGAGTGGCCTCGGCGGTTGGACATGTACCTACCTATGTATCTATGAACCTGTATATACAGTATGGATGCATGCTGATAGCTTAATATACTGTTCAGGTATTGACTTACCTTGTGCCAATGTTGGTTGCATGTACAATAGTTGAGGGCTATGTTGATAGCTTAATATACTGTTCAGGTATTGACTTAACTTGTGCCAATGGTGTTTTTGTGTACAATAGTTGAAGGCTACCTATGTAGGATGCACACAGTAGACCACCTATACATGACAATTTACAGGTGGTCATGTGTGTGTGCCATCCATGTTTGCTGTGTATGCAGGTGGAGAAGGGTGTCAGTCCATGAGTGCCTACACTGTCAGTGAGTGTGCTATACATTCTCTCTTTGCCAAGGCATGGGCATACTGGGCATGCCTCCATCTGCCTACTGGGTCTAGCACATGGTGTTCATGGTCTGAGTCCCCTTGTGCCTGTAGGTCCCTTGGCAATGGTGGTGGGCTGTGAGGGCCTTCACCATTCTGTCCCTGCTGCAGCTGTTTCCGCAGGATCATATTGTGTAGCATGGCACATACTATGAAGATGTGTGCACACGTTCCTGGAGAGTACTGCAAGACTCCACCAGATATGTCCAAGCAACGGAACCGTGATTTCAGCATCCCAATCATGCGCTCTATGATGATTCTGTTTTCTGCGTGTGTCTCAATTTTGCATTCTTGTTTGGCTGTGTGTGCATTTCTGATGGGTGTCATCATCCACGGTTCCAGTGCATAGCCAGCATCCCCCACCAGGTGGCCATATGGGATGTCCCCCCTGGCAAATACCTGATACAGCTGTGAGGCATGCCAGATGTGGGAGTCGCGATAACTTCCAGGACTGCCAGCACACACATCCATGATAATGCCCTGGACATTGCACACAACCTGGCAGTTGATGGAGGGGAATCCCTTGTAGTTTATGTAGTGTCTACCCTGCTCACCGGGTGGTGACTTGATGTGTATGTGCGTGCAGTCTATTGCACCCAGTACCTCTGGGTAGTCCGCCACATGGTGGAAGAGACGCATATTGCTGTCCAACTCCTCCTGCATTTGGGGGAAGTGTATGTGCTCATTGGCATGTGATAACATGGCATCCAGGAACTGGTGGAGTACCCTGGATGCTGATGCCTGTGAGATCCCCATGATATCCCCAGTTGGCCTTTTGAAGGTACCTGTGGCTAGTATTCTCAAGCTTACACATACCTTTGTGTCCACTGGGATGGGTTCCCCTCTGTTACTTCTGACTCTGAGGCATGGCCGGCACAGCTCTACAAGTTGCTGTATGATGTCCCTGTCCACCCTGTAATGGTCCATTATATCCAGATCATGTAGCCCCTGGTAGGTTACCCTGGGTCTGAACACTCGTCTCCTCCTCCGGTGCATGAGATGGTTGTCAGCATCATCCTCCACACCACCGTCAGTCTCCAACATATGATGGTGAATCAAAGCTAAGGCAGCCCCTAACATATACATATTAAAAGTTCCTTGTCTGCATACACCAATGGTGCAGAGTGTCTGGGAATATACAAGTCTGTGTGTGGGGTTTTCACACCTTATACTATTGTGCAATGGATGATGCTGGTGTAATTGGGTGTATTTGTGCTATTCCAGCTGCAGGGTATCTTAATTACTGTTTTTTGCAGCAGGTACTGCTATTGTGGAGCCTTTTTGTTGACTTATGCTTGTCTGCCATGATTCATGTTTTGCCCTTTACTTCTATTTACAACCGGATTCACCTCCCATTGTCAGGCATGCATCCAGCTGCTACCTTTCTTGTTTTTTATTTATTTTATTTATTTATTTATTTAACATTTGTTGACCGGGAATGTCCGACTAGGTTCCACAGAGCCTGTTTTCAGTGGAGGCCTGGGGAGAAATGCTCCAGAAGCATGTCTTTGGAATGTGGGAGGAAATCGGAGTACCCAGAGGAAACCCACACGAATACAGGGAGAACATGCAAACTCCACACAGAAGGCACCCCAGCCGAGAATCGAACCGGAGAACCTCTTGCTGTGAGGGGACAACGTTAACGCTGCACCACTGTGTTATGTGGAAATGTGTTATGTAGCTGATATACAGCAAGTTTGTTTTGTTCTGCTGTGACAGTTCTCTTTTCTTTGCTGTACAGCACCTCCCCTTTCCTGTTCTGCAGGTATCTACTAGCATCCTCGTTAGCTGTTGTCTATGGCTCACTGTAAGTTTCTAGGTGTTAATTATACATCTGTACTCCAATTACCATGCAGCAGAATTTTCTTATTGTCTTCCCGTATTCTTCCTGTTTCAGCTGTGGTGTGTGCCACGCACATCTATTTACCGGGTTTCGTGCGCATTTTCATCCACGTTCACATGAACTTTTGGTTACCTTGTGTGCTCTCAGCTAAGCAAAGCTATGGCTACCTCCACACCCCTATCCTGCAGCTTTGCTTAGCAACCCCCAGCATGGATTAGCAATGATCCCAATGTGCTTACAGATACGGTGGCGTGCCCCTCTCTTGATGTCATGTTTACCTCCAGACCACTCCTCGGTTTTGTAATGCTACGCCATGTGGTACATCCTTACGCCGGTGGGACGTTTACAATTCAGTATTCCTTGACTCATTTGCATGGCATTGACTGCTAATTCCTAGTTACTCATGGAATACTGTCACAGACCCTTAGCAACCCTTGCGCCATGGTTGTGGTGTAGCATGCATGCCATTGACTATTATGGGGATATCATGAATTGCGTTACATTACTGTTTTATGACATCTAAATATATTTTCATTATGATCCTGTTTGTGCACCGATGCACTGCGGTTTTACTTTGCATTGGTGTGGCCATGAAACGAAATGTTTTTTTTTATATGTTGTGCATGTTGTTTTATGCCATTAGCGATATATTTAGCCATTGGAATATATTAACACTATAATACATAAGTTTGGTCCACTTTCACGGCTCCAATTTTATGTTTGACAACATGTAAACCATTTTTTTGGTTTACATTTCTGCATGCTTACGCTACGCCTGCACACCTTCATGAAACACTATATACCTTCATTTACATGCTACACTGCTGCACATGGGGTAATTAGCATACATGCACCGGGAGCTGCGCAACTCTGGCATATGCTGGTAGTGCACGTGGAAACAGCTCTTACCTGAATCGCTTGACGGCCATATTTGGCACTAGATCGCCGACGCTACTCCTAGTGCATGGCACAAGCTTCATGAATCCCGGGACTGTCGTTTTTTTAAGTTTTGGTGATATTTAGCAGTTTTTTGTTTTAAATAGGTCTCGGTGTCTGTTGATGCAAACTGAGTCAAATCATCACATAGCCACTTGTACAACAAGTATGCACCCACACACACCCCAAAATACATTAAAAAGCTTTGTGGTAAACATTAGCAATGCACATAGCTTAAGTAAACATGTCAATGTCAAAAAAAGAAAACACTTTTTTTCCCCTTTTTTCAATTATTATGCCATGCCATGATGCAGATAGACAGATAATCATATAATAGTATAAGATAAGTCCATGCCAGGTAATTTACTTGTTATACTATGCACAAGAGAAATTCAAATCAACATAAACATGCAAGGAAAATATGTACATATTAATAATGTATACTATTATACAAAAGTTTAAGATATTGGAGTTGAAGCTCTGATTTTTAACCTGTATCACAAAAGCATGAGAATTTGACTTCATCAAAGAGGGTTTCTTCTGACGAATTTTTGAATATCACTAGAGTGTTGCTGCACTTAACTTCATTTAATAGATGGTTCTATAATGCAGGCTATGTTCTATAGAAGGATTTCTCTTCTATGACTACTTTGAATCTTGGCCTGGAATTTGGAAGAAAGTAATCCTGGTCGTTTTTAAATGTGTAATTTTGATCTCTCAGACGTGGTTTCCTTTTCAGAGATCTTTTTTTCTAAAACTCCAAAAATATCTTCTTTGGAATAAACGAGCAAGATCTAGAAAAATAAATAAAAACTGGAAGAATGCAACTGTACCCTCAATTGTGGAATTTATAAATATTGCTAAAGGTTTTTGTCAAAATGAATTAAGAGCTATTAAGATGAGAACAACTAGGATAACATCTAACTATAATTCTTGAATGAAATTAAATACCTTATTAGTGAAATACTGTTGAATTGTTTGCTGAATTATAATCAATATGTTGATATGGACACATCTGTCACTTGTTATTACTGATGTTACACCATTCATGCCACAACTTCTACTTATTGGCTAAAATCTTTCTATGCCCACCAATTGCTCCAAAAGTGCCTTTGTTAGGCAGAGTCTCTCTGCCAAGCATTACTACATAATAGACTCAAATTCAGACATCTTGATGACACTAGTCAATACTAGGAGTCTAAATGAAGGATGCCAGAGCTTAGTTCTTTCCTGCAACACAATCACATTCATATTTGTATATTTACTGAGACATAGCTTTAGTGCAATGACAGTATGCCCTCTATGCCATGGTTTAGCATCTATCACTCTTGGTTAATGGGGGGGGGGGGTGGTGGTGGTAACTGCATTTGTCAGAAACACCATTATCTCACATCAAATTACCCATAATCGTAACTTGGAGCTTCCGGAGATACAACTCACTGCTAACAAATATGACTCTTATTTTATTGCTAGCTACAGACCCCCTATCAGTGTTCGCCATAGTGCAATGAAATTATCTTAACATCAAATCTCAAATCAAGTTCCTTATTGCTAGGATACATCTAGTGCCAAAGGACTGACTGGTACATTCACACTTCTAAAAATATTTATTCTAAATGTTTTCTAGACTTTGTTAATACCAATGTACTGGATGAAATTGTAAAACCACCCTATAGAGGCTCTAACTTCCTTGATTTGGTCCTTACCAGCCTGGCCCCCACCTGTAACCTGAATTGTACCACCTCATCCTTGGTTAAATCTGAACAAACATTGGTCATTTTTTGTGTCAGACCTAGTTGTACTATCACATCAGTGAATAAGGCTATATTTAGGGACTTCTTGAGGCTAAACCTTTTCATCTTGAAGAAGAACTATGCAACTTTTCCGACAAGTAGATTCAGCTGAGAGGGCTGCTGCATTCAGCTCAAACTTTTACCAGCACCTAAACAGTCAGTAATCACCCATCCTATATATAATGGTAAATGCAGAGATAAAACTCTTTGGAGGATCTGACTTATAAAGAAAATGTATAACAAAAGAAGGAAAACAATGAAAAGCTGCAAGAGATTCCTGCCCCTCCCCCCACCTCAAGATCATACTGAAATATGCAAGCAAGGAACTTAAGGCCAATATTAAAAGAAGTAAAGCATAACATGAACTTAAGGTTACAAAAACAGCAAAGGAAACTGAAAGTCTTTCTTTAGATATATCAGAAAATTAAGGAATAATGTCTAACAATGCACTGAGCTCATCCATAATAATATTACACACTTTGTTCCCAGGGATAAAAGCAAAATGTAACCAGACATATTTAGTGCTAACTTTACTCTAACCGCCCACATTGTTGCTCCCACTATCAATGTAAAAGTAATTTCTCCTGAAATCACCTTGGAACGAGTCTTAAAACCCCTGCTAAAGGAGACAAAATAATGTTTTCGTTTGGACAGACAACATACCCATTTGCATTCTCATCAATACCAAATATACAGTATTTTAGCCTCTGCTTAAACTGTTCAACCTCAGTATGTCTACTGGGCTTGTACCTAATGTCTGGAGAACAGCCACTATGACTCTACTAGACAAAGGTAGCCCCTCTACAAACTAAAATAATTATAGGTCCATCAGCCTTTTATGGAAAACTATGGATGTGTCACACAGGACTCTTTTATGTGGATATATGCTACTTAACTGAAATGGACCCCACTCAATTTGGTTTTGTGAAGGGTAGGTCCTGCCTTCAGAATCTAGTAAACTTATTTGAAAATGTTATAGAGGCTATACACAGTGGTCATTTTATGCATTCTTTTTGTTTTGAACTGGCCAACATTTTTGATATCATTCCCAACACTGGAATTACTGAAAAAAATAAACAAGCAATGTAAACCCCTACATTATCTGGTGGATTCCATATTGGTTATCCAACAAATCTCAGGTTGTAAAACTTGCTGGTGCAGTCTCTTAATGTAAAATTACAACAAATCATGTGCCACAGGGTTTTGTGCTAGGCCATCTCCTGTTTGGCATTCATTTTGCAGACATCCAAGCCAATGTCCTGGAATTATGATTGATCCCATTTCCTGATGGTGGTAAGCAGGCTACTGTTATCTACTTGTCCACTGACACTAAACAGCTGCAGAAAAGGACAGAATATGGAAATGCCCAGTTTACTTAAAATTGTCTGATCTTAAATGCAAAATAAAATAAAAGTATTTGCATTCAGCAAAAAAGCTGTTCCCACCTCACATGTTATAAATGATACTCCTCTTCAAACAGAGATTGTCATAAGAGATCTGGATACTTATGTGGGCAATTCTCTTTCATTCAATCATCATGTTTCCACCATAGCCAGGAAATCCTTCTATTTGGCCCAGTTAATTACTAAGAGAATATCTCCAAAAGCAAAATAAGTCATCCTACTTCTGTATTTTTTCCCTTATAATGCCTCCATTGGTATGTACAAAGTCAAGAATATCATTCAACTGGAAAGGACCAAAAAACTTCTAACCAAGAAAAATAAAAGTCTTAAATCCATCGGCTATTCTGAAGAGTTAGCATGACTTTCCTTACACTCAGGCATACTGTTACCACTGTCTTGCTTTTTTAGGCCATGAAAGACCCAATCCAATTCGCTTTCATATTTCTTCACAAAACCAGTGCCTCTACAAACACCCTTACTAGAGACTTAAACTTTCACCAAAATATAAGCAAGAGCCATTGGAGGGATGGATTCCTAACAGTGTATTCCAAGCCTATGGACAGGTTGCCACTACAGGTCAAACAAAATGCTTCTTTGACTTCCATTAAGGCTAGTCTTGATGACTAGATAGGTAAAAAAATTACATGAGGCTTATAATGTAAGGTTTTCTCGATTCGGGAGCTAAGCAGTATTAAGCCCTTGACAGGGGTGGCAAGACCTTTTATGTTTGTTTACTTAAAGGTGTATATGGCAAGGTATCTTGTGGTCTCCTTAGGTTCTTGCCTAGTATTATTCTTATGTTCCTATTTTCCTGTGTTCTTTGATCTGTTTCCCTTCTACTTTCATTTCTTATAGCTTCTTTCTATACCAGTAATACCTCTTTCTCCAGCTCCTCAATTACCCTTCCTCTTTCCGTATCTTCTTTCCATCTGCACTCTCATCTAACTTCCAGACAATGACCTAATGTAGGTCTCAACCCATCAGTGCTCTTCCACTTTATCTGTCTTTTATATTGTCCTGCATTGACTCCTTTTATAGTCCTTGCAGTATTTCCTTGTTTTCTGCTTCTTTTCATGTATAGGTAGCCCACATCCATCCCCTTCTCATTGTTTTAGGTTCCTGCACATTTATTTTAAGTCTCTGCTGCATAATCTGATATGTGCTTCTGTTGTATTTGTATTTTTACCATTATTTCCATTATTTTTTTTTTTTTTTTTAGTTCCATAAGAACCTGTGTATCCTACTTGCATGTACAAAAATGTTTCTTATGAAGGTTTAATGCCTTCAAGTGAATACCTTTCCCCATTTGTCCAACCACCCTTTTTCTTTCATTTCTTGGGATAGTTCTTGTCTCATCTTTTTGCTGTGATTCTTCCTTCCATGCAGCTTGCCTCTTTCTAGTCCTGTGGAGACACTACACCTCCCACTCACATTATATCTATTTGGAATGCACAATTTATAGCATATTTTTATAGCAAAAAAGTCTGAAAAAACAATCCAAGTAACAAAATAGACCCAGAAAGAGTTGAAAAGGCTGAAAAATCCAGTATAAAAATCTTCCGTTTATTTAAAAGAACATTAGTGCTTTTGCAGACGAGCTGCTTCTTCAGATGTAACCATCATTGCTATCATGCACACACTCACAAAAAGGGCCAATTTCATGTGTCCAATCCACCTACTACATATCTTTGGAATGCAGGAGGAAACCCGAGCACCCAGAGGAAACCCATGCAAACTCCACACAGAAGGCACCCCAGCCAAGAACTGAACCATCAAACCTATCACTGTGAGACAACAATGCCAACTGCTACACCACTGTACTGTTCAAATTACTGCCAGCCCACAATTAGAAATTACACTGGCAATGATTTCCAGTGGAGAAAAGTGTTCAGTGTTATGACTTTCAACTTATTTTTCTGTGAGCTGCTGATGCACGGGGAATTTATCCTTCAGATTATGAAGGGGAAGCCACACAATTCTTTTGTTTCACATTTGTCTCTGAGTTGTTTTTCATTTTACTTTTACCCTGTTTCCCCCATATATTGGTCTTCATGCCTCCCAGTTGTTACATCCTCAATTATTATTTTTTTCTAAGACTAAGACATACAACCTATATTTACTGCAATTTATTGTACATAATTACCTAGTTTTAAAAACGATATTGCTTACCTTGGAGTATTTACTGTACTTTATTGTACATAATGACCTAGTTTTTAAAAATATGTTGCTTACCTTGGAGTCCTGTCCCTATTTTCACCCCACTCCCTTGACTGCTTTACACCTTTTTGCCCTAGGAATCGATTCAGTTTTGTCCATTGTTTGTAAAGCTTTGATGGCATGTTACCTGTGGATTTTTTCACAATATATAAATCTGTTTCATTATAATCTTCTCTCCCTGTCTTTAGACACCTGCCTTTCAGTGTTTCTATTAGTTCTATTATTTATTGCTTGTCTTTTTTGTGATCACTTTGTCATTCTTTAGTCCTGCTTTCCATCTCTTTGACTCTGCCATCCATCATAAATGCTTCTATCCAGCTTTACTCCCTCATTTTCCACCAGTTCACTTCTGATTTACCTAAAATATCCATTGCACCATCCTCCCATCTCCTTAACACATGCCCTTATCTGTCTCTGCTTCTGCTTCTTTCTCTGTTTTTGTGCCTAAATCTCCCTTGCGAGTGGATTCTCATTTCTCTGTTCCTTCGGTATAACTTTTCACTTGTTTCCCCCTCCACTTTCTTGTCTCTTTTCTCATCTGTTTGTGGTTGCATTCGCAATTTTTTTCCTGTTCATCACTTTTACTGGCATGCAACCCCTCTAAACGTCCTGGTCTTGTCTTCTTTTGGGGATTTCAGTATGTGGCATTGCATTTCCTTCTAGAGTTTCTGATTTACCTTTCCTACATCTAAGATTTCTCTCATTGTCAGTGTCTCATAGATGCTTCAGATTTGTACTCACTGGGTTGTTTAGCTGTCTTTGATACCTTTATTTAAAAACAACCACAATACTATGTAGCCTGACTCTTCCCCTTCCTGCTGCACTTCTAGAACTGCAGGATATTTCAACCATGCAGCTGCTCCATTCATTCTTATTTCATGTACATCCTCAGCTGGAGTAATTATATTTTAAATGCTATGTTTTTAACTGTATAATGTAATTAATACTTAATGTGGAGCTCTTCTCCCCGGGCCACTGCTGAAAACGGACCTGTGGCCAGTCGGACTCTCCAATAAAAAATCTTCCTGTCATCTAACTCCAGAAACTATAAAAGAGAAAGGTGAATACTCCACGACAATCGAAGCAAACCAGATGAACAATTGCTTCAAATATCCATAAATCCACAACTGCATGTAAAAGAAATGGCCTCTTTATTTATGAGAGTAAGCACGTTCACGTCTCCCTGGATGCTTCATCAGACTTAAAACAAATACAAGTATTCAAAAAAACTATTTAAATATCAAATTAACTTTCATAAGAGCCAATCGAATGTCTCTCAAGAGACACTTGATAAAATAAGACAGCATCCTTAAAGACACAATTTCTTCTATTATTAAAAATCATATTTTAATGAAAGCTTTCACTTATATATGTATAGGTAGGAAACATTGAGCACTGTAAGAACTTTCAGTTGGTTTTACAGACAAGGATGTCAATAGAAAGGATTAGCTAGTTTTGTGTGATTGAGAAGAATAGGGTCAGGAGATAGTGGAGGAAGTTAGTCTGGGTTTGCACAGGGACATAGCCAGTGTGATGTAAGGTCTGGTTTGAGCTTGGATTTAAATAGGGTAATAGAAGGTAGGGAGGTAAGATCAGTAGGGAGGAAGTTCCAGGTTTTCCCCACTGTGTTAGAGTATAAAGAATCTCCAGCCAGGTTATTGGATTTACATATCTTTACCATTATTTTATTTGAAGAGCGCAGGGTTTTAAGGTTATTGTAGGGGATGATTAGATTGGTTAGTATTGGAGTAGCTGTAGGATGGAACAGTATCTTATAGGCAATAGTTAGCTGGTTTGATAGGATAAGATTTGGTAATTCTAGCCACCCTAGTTGATTAAGATTGTTACAATGATGGGTTCTATAGGTAGAACCAGTTGCAAATCTGGCAATATTATTGTAGGAGCTGGCCAGCTTGTTCAGATTGCTTTTACATAGTTTGGTATAGATTGGGGAAGCATATAGCAGGGTTGAGATAAGGTGGGTCTTGGCAATAGTGGTCCTTGCTAGTGGGGTAAGAAAGGGTTTGATCCTATAAAGGGAGCCTAGTTTTTTGTTTACTGTTTTTATAGTGTTGTTTATATGTGGCTCAAAGGTGAGGTTGTTGTCAATTAGTACTCCAAGTAGTTTTGTAGTAGAGTCTACAGATATGGTTGTACCATTGCTAGACGTGATTGTGAAATGTAGTGGGGGGGCTCTGCGGGTGGGAGTAAATAGTAGCATTTTTGTTTTTTTAGGATTTAGGATGAGACCGTTGAAGGAGCCAATTCTCTACTGTGTTAAATGTGTCTTGGGTTAGGGAATGCCGTTGTGAAAGTGAGGAGGCTGAGCATATGAGTGAAGAGTCATCTGCATATTGGATACAGGTGGCTTGAGGTAGAGCAGTGTGTAGGTCATTAGTAAAAATAGAAAAGAGGAGAGGACCTAGTATGGAGCCTTGAGGGACTCAGAGGGCAATTGATAAGTGGGGAGACAAGTTGTTTTCCCATAGTACTGTCTGTTGCCTATTATTTAGATAGGACTAGAACCATTGAATAGTTAGTGGATCCAGTGAGAAGTTGCCTAGTATGTTTATGAGTAGCTGGTGGTTGACCATGTCAAAGGCTTTTGACAGATCAATGAAGAGGGCTGAGGAGAGAGTGTTACTATTACGGTTTTTATTAGTGACATCTGTGAAGGAAAGAAGAGCAGAAGAGGTGCTATGAAATGGTCTAAATTCATGTTGGCAGGTATATATACAGTGCAACCCTGGAGTGAGAATATTAAATAAAGGGGGGGGGTCGCCCCCCACATAATTTTAATGTATTCACTATTATAAGAAGGCATATCCATTAGAAATGCATTGATATATATATCTTTAGTAAAAACTATTGGCATAATGTGGGGGGAGAATATTCTCACTCCAGGGTTGCACTGCAGTGGGGCAGGGGCTTTATTCCATTTTCAACCAAATGAACTTTTACCAAGTGAGCTTTCAGTCAAGTGAAATGACTGGAATAATTTTCGACTAAGTGTAATTCAACCAAATGTATGGAATTCATATATCTATATATATATATATATATATATATATATATATATATATATATATATATATATATATATATATATATATATATATATATATATATATATATATATATATATATATATATAATATATATATATATATATATATATATATATATATATATATATATATATATATATATATATATACACACACACAAAGATCTATAGAAATCCAGGAATATATATATATATATATATATATATATATATATATATATATATATATATATATATATATATATATATATATATGGGTTCATATGAAACGATCGACAACTCTAAATTTCGAAACTGACTTCACCGACAAGTCAGATAACCAAATCTGGACGTTTCGGTGGGATGTAAATTCGCTACTCATGCCTACCATGGTAGCATAACACTGCCACACTTACTAAACCATGGTAGGCATGAGTAGCGAATTTACATCCCTTACCTCGGAAACGTCCGAGATTTGCGTTGTCGGTTATCTGACTTGTCGGTGAAGTCAGTTTCGAAATTTAGAGTTGTCGATCGTTTCATATGAACCCATATATATATATATATATATATATATATATATATATATATATATATATATATATATATATACACACACACACAAATATATGAACATATATACATGCAAATGTCGACATCTACACATATATATGTCAACACCTATATGTCCACATATACACAGCAAGTTACAGATATATACGCAGATAGATATGTCTCCGTAGGTATTTAAGGACATAATTAGAAATATGTAAGCATATATATTTGTCCCCATAGTGGTATATATGGCCAGATATCTACTGATAGCAATGGTAGATCAACAGAAACATATATGTCCACATGCATCATTAATGGGCCTGAGAGGCCCCAAACAATATATGTCTCATATGAATTGGCATACCCCCCCAGCCAAACATGTCCACCCTGCAATACACTACCAAGCTCATTGTATGGTACGTGTTTCATTTAAATAGGGATTTAAAGTAGCCCTCTGTTATGTTTCACATGTTGACATCACATTCCTCTCTCCCCTGCCCACTAGGTGGGCCGACCAGTACAGGCCCATCCAACTCAGGCCATCCTCAACTCATACAGTCATTAGAGACAGTTCTGCCCCCCCACCCGCTGCATACAAGCAGCCACCATCCTTACCCTGGTTACCAGCCTGTAGCTACCACACCACCACACATTGCCCTCCCTCCACTCCCCCCCCTCTCAGGACCCATCCCTTATGGTGTCCTGACCCATGTATCCTAGGTCTGGCACACGCTGTAGTCTATGCACATAGCCATGGGTACCACTGCAACTCTGGGTGCAGGCAAAAGTTGAATATCCAATGTTTGGGTTGTCCCTCATGGGACGAATGTTACCCTGGTACTAACAATTAATTTCACGTGTGACTCAGATTACACTAACAGATGTAGTTGTAGGTATTGCAAAGCATACGCGCCACACAAGGTTGGCTGTTATGCACACGAAACACAGTATCCAGCAATACCAGTCTGCATTGCAGGATATGTAGCTAAATATGTAGAGGTATGTGTGTGTGTACATATACCCATAACTAAACAGATATATAGCTCACCCTCTATGCAAATGTATACATACATAGATAGACATATATATACATACCCGCATATAGATATATACATATGCAGACACTCATACATCCATATGTCGTCAAATATATATACAGCAATATATGTGTGTGTGTGTGTGTGTGTGTATATATATATATATATATATATATATATATATATATATATAGATATATATGTAGATATAGCTATATGTGTGTGTGTGTGTGTGTGTGTGTATACATATATATATATATATATATATATATATATATATATATATATATATATATATATATATACACACACACACACACAGATATATAGCTATGATATGATATAGCATGTAGGAGTGACATATGTTCACAGGCCGTGCCAATGGGGGCGAGGGGCCCAATCTTCAAACGTGTAACACGTAGCATCCCCCCCAGCCAGACAGGAGAAACATACACACAAACAATGTAAACAATCCACTGCTCCAAAAACCACAGGCAGGACACAACCAGTGGGACAAACACTGTGGACCCGCCAAGTCTAATCTTGCAACAGAGATAGGAGCGCCTCTTGCGGGACACCCCAAAAATTAATGATCGGAGTCAGTCTCTGTAATTATTTACCAAGGCAGGCTGTGTATGTACACAGACTACAAGGTTAGGCAAGCCTGATGACCAATGGGTCGAGACAACGTACGAGATGGGTCCTGAGACATGGAGAGTGGGCAGTGTTTAGTGATGTGGTTAGACCCCGACCTGCACCCACAGTAAGGATGAGTGCTGTAGAGGAAGGGTAGGTGGGTGAACTATGGTTATGCAATTATAGGCCGAGGCATGCAGGTGTTGGCTGGAGCGGTTCAATAAGGACCACCCTGGGGATGTAAGCAATAGTGTGAATTGGGCAGAGCTGCTGCCTAACGAGCAGCCATTCCTGATATGAGTCTCACTGCAGCACAGTCTATTTTACATGGCAAAGTACAGTATAACCATATGTGTTTTTGCAAAACCCACTACATAACGCCAAAGAACACATGGTCGCAACACCCCTCTGTAGGCATGTAAACCAATCTAATAGGCATCACAAGTTATTATTGTAGTCCTCACCCCCACCCAGGGGTGCATGTGTCCAACATAAACTCCAAATGCAGTGTATATGCACAATTGTTGCTGTAGAAAACATGGCCAGCTGTGGACCTTCCCTTCAGCCTTCCTGCACATCCCTGGATAATTCCCCTACTATCTCGCCCCTTTGTGCCCCATGAACACCACTTACCTATCAACCCCTGTTCCATTTCTATTCTTGTTTAAATTTACACGTAGGGGACACCCTCTTCCCCAACTATATTAGCAGAATCTGGAACCCCCTATCCACATGTATTACCTCAGCTGTCCCACCGGACACATGTAAATAACACATGAAGGAACACCACAAGCACACTTGGATCAGCACAGGTTCACCACCTTGTGAACCCCCCCCCCAACTTACACACTATACCCCTACAGCAACTAGTGAAACTGACACCTCTTGTCCTGCCTCACATTCAAATCCCAACATCTGACAATGGTCCCTATTGCTTCCCATCCAATTATTCCAACAGGCTACTATACAGTTACAATGTCACCTCCTCTACCTACCTACCTACCTACACCTTCATTATTCTCCTCTACGGTACCCACAGGTATGGAATAACTAAACCTACCCCAAATACCTGCGTGTAACCTATCCAGAACTGTTAAACTGGAATCCAACTTCACCTTAACTGACCTTTGTCAACAGTCATACCTGACATGTAAACCTGACCTAAGCATGTCTAATACTGACATGTTAATGTAAACTAAGCATGAAGAATGTGGTACGTAGCTATGTTATGACTGTTACTTTCTATGAATGTGAACACCTCAGTATTAATTGGAATTACTAGCTCACTGTGGAGCTCTACTCCCTGGGCCACTGCTGAAAATGGACAAGCATCCAGTCAGATTGCCCCGGTCAACAAATGTAAACTAAATACATGAAGTAGCACGGGGGTATGTGGGAGTAAGCAGATGTAAGCCTGTTTGGGTGGCAGTAAGCAATTACCACACTGGTTAAGCAATGTAGAAGCTAACTCAGTGTAAGACTCTGCAACCGGAGGTCAGCAATGCTGTGCCTCATGCAAATCAGTGCATACCCACTTACAATTGCTCAACAGTGCCATAGTCACTCTGTAGCCAACAGCTGTTGTCGTGGCCATTAACAAAATAATCTGCACTGCAAGGTTGCAACCCCCTGACCTTGCACACTATAGTCTACGCGAGTTCCATTAAGCCATGGTAGATACACATTCAGCTGCTGTGATCACAAACATATCATCCAGCACAGTCATCCAACAGTACAGGAAATGTATGTAAGTATGTAGATTAATACCAGCACACATGTGTACATTGCTCATTCGCAGTATTACAAGCAGTCTATGTGCATCAAGGAACAGTGCCTGTCCAATCAAACTGTGAGAACAGTAGTCTTGCATAATACCAAAGAGAATAATGAAAAATGATGCACGCCGTGGGGGTGTTTGGGTGTGCTTCATGCACACAATGTCACACCTGGGGCGTTGGTTCCGCGGACCCAGGAGATGAGGCTGGCCAGGTGTGTGAGCAAACTGTTGCTTCTCAAAACCCTGGCAGGATGCTATTAGTGGGAAAAACAGTGTAGACCAGCTAAGTCTACTCTTGACACAACAAGAGATCTGTTCCTGGTGGGATGAACCAAAAGTTGTGGGTCACATCGATGTCTCCACCAGTATCAGAGGAGGATTAAGGGAAGGCTCATACATATGTGGACTAAATGGATGAAGAGCCTGCAGATGCTTGGGTTGAGACAGTATACTGGAGGAGTACGAAAATGTGCAGAGAGAGAAATGTGTGGAGGTGTGGTATGGCAGAGCTAGCAACTGGAAAATGGATGGATGCTGTGTATGTGGAGCTTGGGGGCCAGTGGAAGGGAATATGGGTATGACATTATGGTAGAAATATGCAAATGAAGCAGAACAGCAATAGTGTAGTGGGCAGAGCATCCGACTAACGAGCATGTATTCCCGGTTCGAGTCCCACTGCAGTACATTCTATTTTCCATGTAAAATCTGTATATGAACATCGTTTTGCTGTATAACCTACTAAATAACAATTAAATTTGAACAGGAGTATGGCATTAAATGTACATGTGAAGTTTCACTGTCATAATGAATTAGGCACTAGTATGCAGGTGTAAGCACAAATAAGCAGTAGTAATAGTGTATAAGTGTGTTTGCATGGGGGTAAGCATTACCTACACAGATTAAGCAAAGTAGAAGCTAATTGAGTGTAAGAAAACGCACCCAGAGGTTAGCATTGCTTAGCTCTGCACAAACCTGCACACACCCGCATACAACTGCTCAAATGTTCCTTAATCACTCTGTATCCAACGGCCGGTGTTCTGCCCAGCAACAAAATATACAGCCTCTGCAAAGTCCAAACCCAGGACCCTGCACATCATTCACAAAGTGATTTACCAGTAAGTCATGGCAGATGTACATAACCCTCTTATTTTCACAAACATATCAGCCAGCACAATCAGCCAACAGCACTGGAAATGTGGCAATATCATACCACACAACCCCTTAATGCAAGAATTCCAGACAAAGTGTGCCAAAATGAGGGTAAAAATAGGGATATCTGTCAAATACTGCTCCAATACACTTAAAACATTGCTAGTTACGCAGTTATATGTACTAAAACACATATTTTGAATGAAAAGTCTGAAACACAAAGGTGTCAGCACGAGTGTCTGACTTCAATCCTAAAATCATCCATGTCAATTGCTAAGAGAATCGGGTATAGGCCACACATATAAGCCGAACATGCATGGACATATGGACAGATATATATCTGTAAATGTAGACAGATAGACAGCTATAGGTATATATATTTGTATGTATGACTCACATATAATCATATAACAGCAATTGCACATAGATAAATATGTTCAATGTATATATAGATATTTATAAATATATATATATATATATATATATATATATATATATATATATATATATATATATACATACACACACACACACATATATATATATATATATATATATATATATATATATATATATATATATATAGATATAGATAGATATATATATATACATATACATATCTATATCTATATCAATGTCCATACCTATCTCTCTATATATGGGAAGGTTTCACATATATATTTATATATATATATATATATATATATATATATATATAAATATATATATATATACATATATATATATATATATATATATATATATATATATATATATAGATATATATACAGGTAGACATGTGTATAGCATTACCACATGGGAACAAAATCCTGAACCACTCAGTACAACATAACAGACCATAAGAACAGTCAATGGGGGTGGGGGCACAAATGAGGGACACCTGGTAATTAGTGCTATGTAACCCCCCCCAGCCCTAACTGATATGCTGTGCATTCCAATATCCAGCACATGCAGTACTTGACTTCAGGACCCACCACAACACAGCTACAATGCTCCATCAGTAATTCAATTCACCTGTACATGTCAGGGCAATATCTGTAACATATCATGCAGAAAAGTCATTCTAACGTAGGGAATGTACAATGTGGAAGGGGCTTCACATTACAACGATACAGATATGCACACACATCTATACATATGGGTTCCATACACTAGATCGAAATTTCACTATTTCGAAATAGTGCATGGAGTGCTCACTGCAGTGAAAGTGCACTTAATCGAAAGTGCACTTAAGCGAAGTTGAGTACAACGAATGGGTGTTGTACTGAACTTCCGTGTAGTACTCACAGACCTTAGGGTTAGGGCATGGGTCATAGTAAGGGGATAGCCCTATCCCCTTACCATGACCCGTGCTCTAACCCTAAAATCCATGATGACTGCAGCACAGTGAAGTTCATAGCAATGTCCTCCACTATGGTCCGATAGTCACGAACCTTAGGGTTAGAGCATGGGTTAGGGTAAGGAGATAGTTTTAATAACTATCCCTTTACCCTAACCCGTGCCCTAACCCTAAAGTCCGTGACTATCGCACAATAGTGGAGGACATAGCTTGTTTTTTTATGTCCTCCACTGTGCTGCGGTGTTTTCGGTGAAGTGCAATTACGCAAAAGTTCACTTTCGTTAAAGTGAACTTTCGCAGAAGTGAGGCTTCCTATTACAAGTTTGAAGTAGTGAACTTTCATTCTTGTAATAGGAATCCATATATATAAGACCTGTGTGGTGCACAGGCAAAAGCAAACAGACAATCCACTGGCCATCATGTGGATAGGCCCACTGTTGAGAGTTATGCAGACAGGCTGCATTCCATCCAAAACTACTATACACATGCAAACACTGCAAGACCAGCAATATACAATGCACATAACAACACTACTCACTCTGTCTGTAGGTCTGGAACCTCTTACAAATGTGTAGCTGGCCTGTGTCTACAAGTCCTTCTGTAAGAGGTATTGCAACCTGCCATCTGTAACACTGCTGCCCACATACAGGAAGGATGTCCTCCATACTGGAAAAGTTAAGGGACAACACCCACATGAGTCAGCAAATTATAGCACTGGGTTGCCATGACAGTTAAGAGACCTTGGGACACAGGTGGACAGTAGTCTCTCCTTTGATAATCACATTGCCACAGTAGTCAGGAAATCCTTCTACCTGGCACACCTCATCACAAAAGGTTTCTCATCCAGGAAAAAAGAGGTCATTGTTCCCCTCTGCCACTCATTAGACCCATTATAGAGTATAATGCCCCTTTTGGTATGTACCTCACAAGACATCTACAACAACTGGAAAGGCCACAGAAATACCTCACAAAGAGGATTACCAGCCTCAAACAGATGCAGACCGTCTCAAAAAACTGCAACTTTACTCCATCGCATATCGCCTGCTCAGAGGTGATCTCTGCCTAACACACAAAGCTATGTCAAACCCAGAGCTTTTAAATATGCTCCACTTAAAGAAATCCCAGTCCTTACGAGCTACACGCTCTAGAGACCTAAACCTTGTCACCACAATAAACAGAACATGCTGGAGGGATAGATTTCTGTCCCTCAGACTTCCCATACTCTGGAACAAACTACCTATCTATATCAAACAAAGCTCCTCATTAGCACTCTTCAAGAAAAATCTTGATGATTGGATGGGAGATAGGAAATTCACCCCGGGGATCACTTCTGTGGCTCTGCTAGACAGTGGCACAGGAAAATAATTTTCTTGGGTGGCGAAAGCCAGGGTACCTTTTGGCTAGGCTTATATAGGCCCTAGGGCCAATAGCCTAGTATCCACCTATGAACCTATGAACCTATGAGCAGTGGTTATCTGAATCACTACACAGCAGGCTGCATGCAGTTAGCAACTGTTGCACACTGACTGGTGCAGAGACAATCATCTGGTCATATGCATCACCTACAAAAAGCAATGCTGCAATCCATTGAAACCAGATCAATCTCTCTAGTGGAGATAGAAGGAGAGAGAGAGAGAGAGAGAGAGAGAGAGAGAGACACACACACACACACCCACACACACACACACACACACACACACACACACACACACACACTGAAAAAATTAATAAAACCAAAAACAGAAAGGTGTCACACCCATCAAAAAAAAAGGTATGTAAAACATACATGTATGTAATTGAATGCAGTATGTGATATAGATTAATAGGATATATGATGTTGAATGTTTGATATGTGCCATCTGTAGTTGTCCCTGTAATGATGTTCTGCTGAACAACTGCTCTGGACAATACTGTCTGTCCCTGTAGGCAGTGGGACATACTCGCCAACTGTGCAGATCACCAATGAATGGCAAAGATATAAGCCATAATATCTGTGTGTGTTATGTTAATGTGGGCAATAGCTGGTGGTGGAAGTACTGCCATCATGATAGACACATGGGTGTCAGAGCACACCACTTGCAGGACAGTCATGTTAATGTATAATGTAGCATGCACGAATGCCATAGGTGTATAATAGGCTTACCAGCAATCTCTCACCATATCTAGCACCCTAATGTTAGTCTGTGTTCACATGTGACACCTGTTTGTGTTGCAGCAAGGCAGAACAGTGCAGCTGTGAATGAAAGATGGTTACAGAATGTGGACCAGATGTCTGTATGCACCCCACATATCTGTGTGTGATGCAGAATGAGACGTGTATGTCTACAGATACACAGACACTCATATAGATATAGGTATATCAGCAACCTACAAGATATATCTACACTTATTTGTACACACACACACACATATATATATATATATATATATATATATATATATATATATATATATATATATATATATATATAGATAGTGGCACTGAGAATGGCATGCAGGTGAAATAGTCTCTATCAGGCCAGCAATGATAGTGTCCCCACAGGGAGCATGGCTACAAACACATAGCACAAAGCATGGCACAAACACATAGCACAAATCTTGGTAAAATACAACATATGTCCCAATGGTAGGTAAGCAGCCGACATACTGATTGCATTCTGTGAACGGTTTGTTGTAGCTGATATGGTGGGGGAGACAAATATGTGTATTAAGAACTATGGTAATCCTGCTGTATGAGTGGCTCAGACCTGTTTCCATCTTTATGTCTTCCAGGGGACATGGCGCACAGACTTCCGCCATTATACTGTGCTGCCAAAACTGAGGTGATAATAGACCATCTGGTACAGCACTATGAACAGCTATTTGGCTGGACAGCCCACGATCAGCAGAAGAGGACCACCCTGTGGAACTAACTAGTTCACAGGGTCAATGATGTCAGACCGCATAACCACAGCTATGAGCAGGTCCGGTATCATTGCACTGACCTGCTTTGCCATGTAAGTCAGCGTGCAGCTGTCACACAGGGACCACCTCGCAATGGGGGGGCAACCCAACCATCCACCCCTCACCCGTGTAGAGGAGCTTCTCAGCAGCCTTGTGGCACCTGCCCGCCTGCAGCAACAACACCTGGAATGGCACATTGTGGAGGTAGGTGCCACTGACACACCAGCTGAGGACCATACAGGTAAGGCCCCAGGGCACATCAGTACACCACTCTTGTGCATGCATCTGCATCTGTACAGGTGCATCATGCAAATTTGAGATGTCATATACACAGTCTGTTGCTGTGTAGTAGTAATAAACATTGTGCATAAGCTGTATTAGTGTGGAATTTTACTGTTGATGTAACATAATGCTGCTCTCACCCTTAAAAAATGCCACAGCTGTGGCCACTGACATCAACTTTCTCACACTCCTTTATAGGTCCCTCATGGATTCTACCATGGCAGCAGCCTGTAGCCAGTGAGTATGGTTCATGTTCATGCTTGATAATACACTGGGCATGTAATATCTATGGGATATTACATGCCCAAATCTAACATACCTACTCATACTGCATGCTGTACACGTTCACATTTTGTTGCTGTGAAATGCACTGCATCACAGCAGAGACCATGCTGGGGTATTGGAAGGGTACAACAGACACATGCAAGATAACTAACATCCTGTCAATGTGCAATCTGTCCACAGGGATGAGAAGTATGGCAGGACACATGGCCTACAGTAGGGACATGTGTGAAACAACACCCCCATTGGAAGGGTACAACAGACACATGCAAGATAATTAACATCCTGTCAATGTGCAATGTGTCCACAGGGATGAGAAGTATGGCAGGACACACGGCCTACAGTAGAGACATGTGTGAAACAACACCCCTATGGCTGTAGCTGCACACAATCAGGTTAAGTAAACATGGCAGATGTAACCCTAACCCCACAGCACTCATGACAGCAATGTGTGCACTCCAAGGGATGTGCACATGAGTAGACCTTGCAACCATGCAGAGGTATGGGACATGTGTAGGGCACCCACCACAGCCATGGTAAGGTCTGCTGGTTGTCAGTGTAATAGTTTTGTACTGGTCATACATGCACTGTTCATGTTCTGATCTGAAAAGCAGACATCAGGCATTCACAAATTAAATCTGTTCACATATCATCCCAGGTATGAGTTGCTATAACACTTAGGGGCTGTGAGCATTGGAGCTGACATAACCGACACAGTACTACATATGCATCAATGGTTTCTACACCTGTGATGTATGGTGCACAGTACAAGACAGGGTGCAGAACAGGTCCACAGTAACACTTTGTATATGGGTGCAGCATTAACAAGGGGAAGGGCTATCACCTACCAACACAGCCCATGCATCACATACATGTATACTGCCTCTGGCATGAAGTCACTATAGTTGCACTGCATGCTGTTGAGCACCATATGTAATGCATGCTGACAGAAGGGTAATGGGAGGACTGTGTGTACAAAGTTGTGCAAACCCACATGTAGGAGTGGGTGGGGTTTGTGTGTGTGTGTGTTGATTGTGTAGTATTTGCAATCTAGTGGAGTGTGTTCGATGCATAGCAGATGTGTGTGTACATGTGTGTCTGTTTGTGTGGGTGTCCATGTATGCACAGACAATAGTGGGACTGATCAGATGGCAGTACTTCTCCTTGGGATTGTGCTGTACATGTACATGGTGTGACACATGGGACACCAGGACAACCTGTTTGATATGTGAACACAAGACAGCTGATAGCATAACAAGGTCTGCAGCATGGAACATGCATTGTGAGGCAAAGTACATACCAGGTATACACATCATATTGCCAGCAGCAGATAGATAACCAGCTACCCACATATGCAGCACTACAAATGCAATGGGTAATTATCAGAGCACATCAGTGCGTGTATCCATGTATTACTGTTGTCTGCATGCTGGTTTGCTTGTGCAGCAGATGTGGCATGGATTGAGCAAGACTGTAGTATGAGTCTCTGGTGTGTGACATATGTAGTGAATGTAGCAGCCGCAACCATATAGAGGACATGTACACCATGACTGGACATACACAGGATAATATGTGATGATAGCAGTGAGGCCATGTACAACCTACTTCACCCAAGTCAGGGTGGTGATGGAGTAACAGGTCAAGTGTTGTGATCACACGTGTAGGCATGGAGAGGAATGATAGGTTAATGGGTAGTAGTAATGAGTGTATGTTAGCAAGTGCCATGCAGGATGGGGAACATATGTAATTGAATGTGGGACTGTCTGTAAACCAGGGAAAGGGAGGTAGTAAGGTGGACTGTCAGTGTGATATGTGTGAGTGTGTGTGAGTGTGTATACTGTTATGCAATGCTGCACAGGTCTTAAAGTGTGTATTTGTTTCCCGCACAGGTGGCGAGGTGGGTCAGGGTCCCTCCTGCATGCAAACTGAGGTAGGTGTCTGTACAGAGACCGATGATGATGATGGCACAGTTGAGGCACGGGTGGGGTTGTCAGAGGATGACACTGTGCAAACATGTGTCATCACCCTCCTAGCCACCCCAAGCCCACACACACAGTTACAGTGCCCTTACAAACCCTATCACATGTGGCCATAGCAGATGGACAGTTGGCAGTTCGTGGCAGTGACCAGGAAAGTGTGGTGTCCATGCCAACTGTGTCAGTTCACAGTTGGCATAGCTGGATGTCCGGCATGCCACCACATCGGCAGATGTACCATGGTGCTCGTGGGAGGGATGCAGGTCATCATGCCCCTGGCAGAGGTGCCAAAACTGGTACCACCAGGAGCATGTTTCAAACCATAATGGAGGCACAGGCACATATGGAAATGTACACCAGACAGGGCCTGAGGCTGCAGAGGTCTGCTTTCTCGGCTGTAAGTGGCAACCTCCATGAACTTGCTGTTGCCCACCGTGAACAGACCAAGGTCATGGATAGAGGTGGCATCTGCTGTATACATTTTCACCATTGCCTATGGACAGACATACTAGGGGCAGCATAGTATGGACCCACTGCTAGCACAGTAATGATGCTGTGGACTACAGCAGGGATATGATCACTATATGAGGACAGCGTGGCACTCTGTGGTCACTCCAGAAGTGTGCACATGTCCCCTTCATGCATAACATGTGGGCACCGCCTCCCAATGTGGATGTTACTAGACATGTAATGGGTATATCACAATAATACTGGGGTATATATGCCCACACAGTGTATGCCCTTTACACGCCAGTCTATCCAGACACATAATACCTGGTGCTGCTGAGTTCATATGGCCACATACTACCCAGTAGAGAATGACATAACTCAGTGCAGCATACCACAGCTTTGTCAGTAACACACAACAGTTATGCTGGCCTGGCAGCAGTATGTCCTGCAAATAACTGGACATAACAGCACACTAGGTATTTAGAGTAGGCTGCTAGGCATGTCAAAAGCACTGGGCAAACTACAGGCAGACTGCCACAACTCTGCAATACATATTGTATGGGGGAATACACATGCACCTGTGATTATACTGGACTCGACACGCAGATCACAGCACAGCATAGCAGACACCTGTGAGTAAATGCACACCCACATCAAATGGCAATGTAGCCACAGCCACATATGATACACAAGGTTAACACTGCAGCGGCATGTAACATCAGATAGAACTGGACGGTGAACAATGGCATCTACCACAGTCTGTACAGAGCCCAAGTGGTGCAATACACATACAGTTGTCAGGCATCCTTACCCAGGGGTCTGCAACCTGTGGATCTGGAGCCACAGGTGTCTCTTCAGCCCTGCAGTAATGAATCCTTGTACCTGTGAGAATTAATGGACACACTACTGCACAGCACACACACACACACACACACACACACACACACACACACACACACACACACACACACACACACAGACCTAGCCATCCCAACACAGAAAAACAGCTATGGACATATGTTAGGTATTATTGTTATACACATGGGTATATTATATGTAGTATAACTATATATGGGACTGTATATGCTCTGCTGTCTTCATTGTAGGAGTTAGATAGCTGTTGTGCCCCCTGGTGACATTACTTTGGTGGGTGAGGGGTCAGGATTGGCTATTTGGATAGTGTAGTCCGCAGACTCTTGCCATACATACATTGACGATACTACTGTACACACATACATATAATGTCCTGGTAATGTCCTCAGACACAGCCCCTACTACACACAACATGTCCAGCAGTCTATCTGACTAGCTGGTTATCAGGTATGCTGTCAATAACTAATGGTGTACAGACCATATGCACCATATATATGTGGACTTCATTTGCACAACACATGTGTGCACCTCTGCAGTCTCGAGGTCAGTGTATGTAACAGTGTGCTATGCCCCTGTAAGGCAGTGTATTGGGGGTATGCAACACAAGCATAAAGGGTGTTACAACATGTGAGGACCACCAGTAGTAAGCTGCCTTATGGTATGCGGATGTACATTACAATACATTTCACCTTGTGAACATTGCTGGCTTACTGCTGACTGTCATCAGTGTGATTGTGATGATTACAGTTATGCATTGTTATGTGACAGATACCACCCATAGAGTCAGCCCAGTTCTTTTCACTCTAAAGATTGCATGCAGAGTGTATTTGGAGGCCACTGGGCTATACATCTGCATGACATACTGTGGATAGTTTGTTATGCTGTGGCCACATCAGTCTTTTCTGTTGGATTACCTGAAGGTCTTGACATGGACACCAACAGATGTGATGCTTTCGGACTACTGTCCTAAAGGATATGTTTGAATGTTGCATTACTCTGTATGTATGTCAGAGCATAATCAGCTATATAACATGGCATATACAACTGTAATAGTACACAACTGAACCTTTCCTATGTATACCAACTTGTCTGTCGTGTTGCATCCATTGACTTCTCTGTGGGTATATGTGTCAGGCAATACTTGTCTGTGGTATGGGTGACTCATACAATGTCCACTTGGATAAGGTTGCAACTGTTGGGATAACTGTTCAGTTTGGTGTGCACCCCTTATATATCTTCCTAGACATACCTCTGTGTGTGTGTGTCTGTGTAGTTACACACACATATATATATATATATATATATATATATATATATATATATATATATATATATATATATATACATATGAGTATCTGCATACATGTGTCTGGAATATGTATCATAGGACCATTCATTGCTTACACAATGTACATTTACTATGGTAGCCAGACAGTACTGCATGATATGTTATTAATACCTGCCTGACATAATACAGGTGGGATGGCTTACTGTTAACATCTTGTGGCCATGTATTGTCAGGTCCTGGTTATGGCATTTGCAACAGTCGGTATTGTATTACAGGGGGGGGGATATCACTACATGTGAGACATATGTTATGAGCCCCATCCCCATTAATGGTGCTTGTGGTCATATATGTCTTTGTTATGTTCTCTATGATGTCTATTCATATATATCTGTATATACACAGAAAACACACACACACACACACACACACATATATATATATATATATATATATATATATATATATACCTGCCAACATAAACTCCAAATGCTGTGTATATGCACAATTGTTGCTGTAGAAAACATGGCCAGCTGTGGACCTTCCTTCAGCCTTCCTGCACATCCCTGGATAATTCCCTACTATCTCTCCCTTTGTGCCCCATGAACACCACTTACCTATCAACCCCTGTTCCATTTCTATTCTTATTTAAATTTACATGTAGGGGACACCCTCTTCCCCAACTATATTAGCAGAATCTGGAACCCCCTACCCACATGTATTACCTCAGCTGTCCCAGAGGACACATGTAAATAACACATGAAGGAACACACAAGCACACTTAGATCAGCACAGGCTCACCACCTTGTGACCCCCCCCCAACTTACACACTATACCCCTACAGCAACTAGTGAAACTGACACCTCTTGTCCTGCCTCGCATTCAAATCCCAACATCCGACAAATGGTCCCTATTGCTTCCCATCCAATTATTCCAACAGGCTACTATACAGTTACAATGTCACCTCCTCTACCTACCTACCTACACCTTCACTGTTCTCCTCTACTGTACCCACAGGTATGGAATAACTAAACCTACCCCAAATACCTGCGTGTAACCTATCCAGAACTGTTAAACTGAAATCCAACTTCACCTTAAATTGACCTTTGTCAACAGTCATACTGAAATGTAAACCTGACCTAAGCATGTCTAATACCGGCATGTTAATGTAAACTAAGCATGAAGAATGTGGGACATAGCTATGTTATGTCTCTTACTCTCTATGAATGTGAACACCTCAGTATTAATTGGAATTAGTAGCTGGGGTCACTGTGGAGCTCTACTCCCCAGGCCACCGCTGAAAATGGACAAGCATCCAGTCGGATTGCCCCGGTCAACAAATGTAAACTAAATACATGAAGTAGCACGGGGGTATGTGGGAGCAAGCAGATGTAAGCCTGTTTGGGTGGCAGTAAGCAATTACCACACTGGTTAAGCAATGTAGAAGCTAACTCAGTGTAAGACTCTGCAACTGGAGGTCAGCAATGCTGTGCCTCATGCAAACCAGCGCATACCCACCTACAATTGTTCTACAGTGCCATAGTCACTCTGTAGCCAACAGCTGTTGTCGTGGCCATTAACAAAATAATCTGCACTGCAAGGTTGCAACCCCCTGACCTTGCACACTATAGTCTACGCGAGTTCCATTAAGCCATGGTAGATACACATTCAGCTGCTGTGATCACAAACATATCATCCAGCACAGTCATTCAACAGTATAGGAAATGTATGTAAGTATGTAGATTAATACCAGCAAACATGTGTACATTGCTCATTCGCAGTATTACGAGCAGTCTATGTGTATCAAAGAACAGTGCCTGTCCAATTATACTGTGAGAACAGTAGTCTTGGATAATACCGAAGAGAATAATGAAAAATGGTGCACGCAGTGGGGGCGTGTGGGCATGCTTCATGCACAGAATGTCACACCTGGGCTGTTGGTTCCGCGGACCTGGGAGATGAGGCTGGCCAGGTGTGTGAGCAAACCGCTTCTTCTCAAACCCCTGGCAGGATGCTACCAGTGGGAGAAACAGTGTAGACCAGCTAAGTCTACTCTCGACACAACGGGTGGGATGAACCAAAAGTTGTGGGTCACATCGATGTCTCCACCAGTATCAGACGAGGATCAAGGGAAGGCTCATACATAAGTGGAATAAATGGATGAAGAGCCTGCAGATGCTTGGGTCGAGACAGTATACTGGAGGAGTACCGAGACATGCAGAGAGGGAAATGTGTGGAGGTGTGGTATGGCAGGGCTAGCAACTGGAGAATGGATGGATACTGTGTCTGTAGAGCTCGGGGGCCAGGGGAAGTGAACATGGGTATGACATTATGGTAGAAATATGCAAATGAAGCAGAACAGCAATAGTGTAGTGGGCAGAGCATCCGCCTAACGAGCATGCATTCCCGGTTTGAGTCCCACTGCAGCACATTCTATTTTCCATGTATATGAACATCGTTTTGCTGTAAAACCTATTAAATAACAATTAAATTTGAACAGGAGTATGGCAATAAATGCACATGTGAAGTGTCATAATGAATTAGGCACTAGTATGCAGGTGTAAGCACAAATAAGCAGTAGTAATAGTGTATAAGTGTGTTTGCATGGGAGTAAGCATTACCTACACAGATTAAGCAAAGTAGAAGCTAATTGAGTGTAAGAAAACGCACCCAGAGATTAGCATTGCTTAGCTCTGCACAAACCCGCGCACACCCGCATACAACTGCTCAAATGTTCCTTAATCACTCTGTATCCAATGGCCGGTGTTCTGCCCAGCAACAAAATATACAGCCTCTGCAAAGTCCAAACCCAGGACCCTGCACATCATTCACAAAGTGATTTACCAGTAAGCCATGGCAGATGTACATAACCCTCTTATTTTCACAAACATATCAGCCAGCACAATCAGTCAACAGCACTGGAAATGTGGCAATATCATACCACACAACCCCTTAATGCAAGAATTCCAGACAAAGTGTGCCAAAATGTGGGTACAAATAGGGATATCTGTCAAATACTGCTCCAATACACTTAAAACATTGCTAGTTACGCAGTTATATGTACTAGAACACATATTTTGAATGAAAAGTCTGAAACACAAAGGTGTCAGCACGAGTGTCTGACTTCAATCCTAAGATCATCCATGTCAATTGCTAAGAGAATGAGGTACAGGCCACACATATAAGCCGAACATGCATGGACATATGGACAGATATATATCTGTAAATGTGGACAGATAGACAGCTATAGGTATATATATTTGTATGTATGACTCACATATAATCATATAACAGCAATTGCACATAGATAAATATGTTCAATGTATATTTATAAATATATATATATATATATATGTATATATATATATATATATATATATATATACATACACACACACACATATATATATATATATATATATATATATATATATATATATATATATATATATATAGATAGATATATACATATATACATATACATATCTATATCTATATCAATGTCCATATCTATCTCTCTATATATGGGAGGGTTTCACATATATAATTTTATATATATATATATATATATATATATATATATATATATATATATATATACATATATATATATATATATATATATATCTATATATATATATATAGATATATATACAGATAGACATGTGTATAGCATTACCACATGGGAACAAAATCCTGAACCACTCAGTACAACATAACAGACCATAAGAACAGTCAATGGGGGTTGGGGCACAAATGAGGGACACCTGGTAATTAGTGCTATGTAACCCCCCCAGCCCTAACGGATATGCTGTGCATTCCAATATCCAGCACATGCAGTACTTGACTTCAGGACCCTCCACAACACAGCTACAATGCTCCATCAGTAATTCAATTCACCTGTACATGTCAGGGCAATATCTGTAACATATCATGCAGAAAAGTCATTCTAACGTAGGGAATGTACAATGTGGAAGGGGGTTCACATTACAACGATACAGATATGCACACACATCTATACATATGGGTTCCACATAGATGAAATTTCATATTTAAATAGTGCATGGAGTGCTCATGCAGTGAAAGTGCACTTAATAGTGCACTTAAGTTGAGTAATAAATAACGGTGTTGTACTGAACTTCCGTAGTACTCACAGACAGGGTTAGGCATGGTCATGTGATAGCAGGGCTATCTACCATGACTGCAACCCTAAAGTCCATGATGACTGCAGCACAGTGAAGGACATAGCAATGTCCTCCACTATGGTATAGTCACGAACCTTAGGGTTAGAGCATGGGTTAGGTAGGAGATAGTTTTACTGACTATCCCACTAACAGCCAACCCAAATGTGACTATCGCACACATAGGACATAGCTGTTTTATGTCCTCCACTGTGCTGGTGTAGTATTACGCAAAAGTTCATGCAAAGTGAACTGAGAATGAGTACATTTGCTAGTGAACTTTCATTCTTGTAATACGAATCCATATATATAAGACCTGTGTGCTGCACAGGCAAAAGCAAACAGACAATCCACTGGCCATCATGTGGATAGGCCCACTGTTGAGAGTTATGCAGACAGGCTGCATTCCATCCAAAACTACTATACACATGCAAACACTGCAAGACCAGCAATATACAATGCACATAACAACACTACTCACTCTGTCTGTAGGTCTGGAACCTCTTACAAATGTGTAGCTGGCCTGTGTCTACAAGTCCTTCTGTAAGAGGTATTGCAACCTGCCATCTGTAACACTGCTGCCCACATACAGGAAGGATGTCCTCCATACTGGAAAAGTTAAGGGACAACACCCACATGAGTCAGCAAATTATAGCACTGGGTTGCCATGACAGTTAAGAGACCTTGGGACACAGGTGGACAGTAGTCTCTCCTTTGATAATCACATTGCCACAGTAGTCAGGAAATCCTTCTACCTACACCTCATCACAAAAGGTTTCTCATCCAGGAAAAAGAGGTCATTGTTCCCTACTCCACTCATTAGACCCATTATAGAGTACAATGCCCCTTTGGTATGTACACAAGACATCTACAACAACTGGAAAGGCCATACCTCACAAAGAGATTACCAGCCTCAAACAGATGCAGACCGAAAACTGCAACTTTACTAGATATCGCCTGCTCAGAGGTGATCTCTGCCTAACACACAAAGCTATGTCAAACCCAGAGCTTTTAAATATGCTCCACTTAAAGAAATCCAGTCCCACAGCACACGCCTAGAGACCTAAACCTTGTCACCACAATAAACAGAACATGCTGGAGGGATAGATTTCTCCCTCAGACTATACTCTGGAACAAACTACCTATCTATATCAAACAAAGCTCTCATTAGCACTTCAAGAAAAATCTTGATGATTGGATGGGAGATAGAAATTCAGGGATCACTTCTGTGGCTCTGCTAGACAGTGGCACAGGAAAATAATTTTCTTGGGAATAAAGCCAGGGTACCTTTTGGCTAGGCTTATATAGGCCCTAGGGCCAATAGCCTAGTATCCACCTATGAACCTATGAACCTATGAGCAGTGGTTATCTGAATCACTATCACTACACAGCAGGCTGCATGCAGTTAGCAACTGTTGCACACTGATTGGTGCAGGGACAATCATCTGATCATATGCATCACCTACAAAAGCCATGCTGCAATCCATTGAAACCAGATCAATCTTTCTAGTGGAGATAGAGAGAGAGAGAGAGAGAGAGAGAGAGAGAGAGAGACACACACACACACACACACACACACACACACACACACACACACACACACACACACACACACTGAAAAAAATAAATAAAACCAAAAACAGAAAGGTGTCACACCCATCAGAAAAAAAAGGTATGTAAAACATACATGTATGTAATTGAATGCAGTATGTGATATAGATTAATAGGATATATGATGTTGAATGTTTGATATGTGCCATCTGTAGTTGTCCCTGTAATGATGTTCTGCTGAACAACTGCTCTGGACAATACTGTCTGTCCCTGTAGGCAGTGGGACATACTCGCCAACTGTGCAGATCACCAATTAATGGCAAAGATATAAGCCATAATATCTGTGTGTGTTATGTTAATGTGGGCAATAGCTGGTGGTGGAAGTACTGCCATCATGATAGACACATGGGTGTCAGAGCACACCACTTGCAGGACAGTCATGTTAATGTGTAATGTAGCATGCACGAATGCCATAGGTGTATAATAGGCTTACCAGCAATCTCTCACCATATCTAGCACCCTAATGTTAGTCTGTGTTCACATGTGACACCTGCTTGTGTTGCAGCAAGGGAGAACAGTGCAGCTGTGAATGAAAGATGGTTACAGAATGTGGACCAGATGTCTGTATGCACCCCACATATCTGTGTGTGATACAGAATGAGACGTGTATGTCTACAGATACACAGACACTCATATAGCTATAGGTATATTAACAACCTACAAGATATATCTACACTTATTTGTACACACACACACACATATATGTATATATATATATATATATATATATATATATATATATATATATATATATATATATAGATAGTGGCACTGAGAATGGCATGCAGGTGAAATAGTCTCTATCAGGCCAGCAAAGATAGTGTCCCCACAGGGAGCATGGCTACAAACACATAGCACAAAGCATGGCACAAACACATAGCACAAATCTTGGTAAAATACAACGTATGTCCCAATGGTAGGTAAGCAGCCGACATACTGATTGCATTCTGTGAACGGTTTGTTGTAGCTGATATGGTGGGGGAGACAAATATGTGTATTAAGAACTATGGTAACCCTGCTGTATGAGTGGCTCAGACCTGTTTCCATCTTTATGTCTTCCAGGGGACATGGCACACACACTTCCGCCATTATACTGTGCTGCCAAAACTGAGGTGATAATAGACCATCTGGTACAGCACTATGAATAGCTATTTGGCTGGACAGCCCACGATCAGCAGAAGAGGACCACCCTGTGGAACTAACTAGTTCACAGGGTCAATGATGTCAGACCACATAACCACAGCTATGAGCAGGTCCGGTATCATTGCACTGACCTGCTTTGCCATGTATGTCAGCGTGCTGCCACACGGGGACCACCTCGCAACGGGGGGGGCAACCCAACCATCCACCCCTCACCCGTGTGGAGGAGCTTCTCAGCAGCCTTGTGGCACCTGCCCGCCTGCAGCAACAACACCTGGAAGGGCACATTGTGGAGGTAGGTGCCACCGACACACCAGCTGAGGACCATACAGGTAAGGCCCCAGGGCACATCAGTACACCACTCTTGTGTATGCATATGCATCTGTACAGGTACATCATGCAAATTTGAGATGTCATATACACAGTCTGTTGCTAGTAGTAATAAACATTGTGCATAAGCTGTATTAGTGTGGAATTTTACTGTTGATGTAACATAATGCTCCTCACCTTAAAATGCCACAGCTGTGGCCACTGACATCAACTTTCTCACACTCCATGTAGGTCCCATGGATTCACCATGGCAGCCTGTAGCCAGTGAGTATGGTTCATGTTCATGCTTGATAATACACTGGGCATGTAATATCTATGGGATATTACATGCCCAAATCTAACATACCTACTGCATGCTGTACACGTTCACATTTTGTTGCTGTGAAATGCACTGCATCACAAGAGACTATTGAAGGGTACAACAGACACATGCAAGATAACTAACATCCTGTCAATGTGCAATGTGTCCACAGGGCTGAGAAGTATGGCAGGACACACGGCCTACAGTAGGGACATGTGTGAAACAACACCCCCATTGGAAGGGACAACAGACACATGCAAGACAACGAACATCCTGTCAATGTGCAATGTGTCCAAAGGGATGAGAAGTATGGTAGGACACACGGCCTACACTAGAGACATGTGTGAAACAACACCCCTATGGCTGTAGCTGCACACAATCAGGTTAAGTAAACATGGCAGATGTAACCCTAACCCCACAGCACTCGTGACAGCAATGTGTGCACTACAAGGGATGTGCACATGAGTAGACCTTGCAACCATGCAGAGGTATGGGACATGTGTAGGGCACCCACCACAGCCATGGTAAGGTCTGCTGGTTGTCAGTGTAATAGTTTTGTACTGGTCATACATGCACTGTTGATGTTCTGATCTGAAAAGCAGACATCAGGCATTCACAAATTATATCTGTTCACATATCATCCCAGGTATGAGTTGCTATAACACTTAGGGGCTGTGAGCATTGGAGCTGACATAACCGACACAGTACTACATATGCATCAATGGTTTCTACACCTGTGATGTATGGTGCACAGTACAAGACAGGGTGCAGAACAGGTCCACAGTAACACTTTGTATATGGGTGCAGCGTTAACAAGGGGAAGGGCTATCACCTACCAACACAGCCCATGCATCACACACATGTATACTGCCTCTGGCATGAAGTCACTATAGTTGCACTGCATGCTGTTGAGGACCATATGTAATGCATGCTGACAGAAGGGTAATGGGAGGACTGTGTGTACAAAAGTTGTGCAAACCCACATGTAGGAGTGTGTGGGGTTTGTGTGTGTGTGTTGATTGTGTCTGTATTTGCAATCTAGTGGAGTGTGTTCGATGCATAGCAGATGTGTGTGTACATGTGTGTCTGTTTGTGTGGGTGTCCATGTATGCACAGGCAATAGTGGGACTGATCAGATGGCAGTACTTCTCCTTGGGATTGTGCTGCACATGTACATGGTGCGACACATGGGACACCAGGACAACCTGTTTGATATGTGAACACAAGACAGCTGATAGCATAACAAGGTCTGCAGCATGGAACATGCATTGTGAGGCAAAGTACATACCAGGTATACACATCATATTGCCAGCAGCAGATAGATAACCAGCTACCCACATATGCAGCACTACAAATGCAATGGGAAATTATCAGAGCACATCAGTGTGTGTATCCATGTATTACTGTTGTCTGCATGCTGGTTTGCTTGTGCAGCAGATGTGGCATGGATTGAGCAAGACTGTAGTATGAGTCTCTGGTGTGTGACATATGTAGTGAATGTAGCAGCCGCAACCATATAGAGGACATGTACACCATGACTGGACATACACAGGATAATATGTGATGATAGCAGTGAGGCCATGTACAACCTACTTCACCCAAGTCAGGGTGGTGATGGAGTAACAGGTCAAGTGTTGTGATCACACGTGTAGGCATGGAGAGGAATGATAGGTTAATGGGTAGTAGTAATGAGTGTATGTTAGCCGCAAGGATGGGGAACATATGTAATTGAATGTGGGACTGTCTGTAAACCAGGGAAAGGGAGGTAGTAAGGTGGACTGTCAGTGTGATATGTGTGTGTGTGTGAGTGTGTACTGCTGCACAGGTCTTAAGGTGTATTTGTTTTGCACAGGTGGCGAGGTGGGTCAGGGTCCCTCCTGCATGCAAACTGAGGTAGGTGTCTGTACAGACACAGATGATGATGATGGTACAGTTGAGGCACAGGTGGGGTTGTCAGAGGATGACACTGTGCAAACATGTGTCATCACCCTCCTAGCCACCCCAAGCCCACACACAGTTACAGCCCTACACATCACATGTGCAGCAGATGGACAGTTGGAAGTTCGTGGCAGTGACCAGGAAAATGTGGTGTCCATGCCAACTGTGTCAGGTCACAGTTGGCATAGCTGGATGTCCGGCAGGCCACCACATCAGCAGATGTATCATGGTGCTCGTGGGAGGGATGCAGGTCATCATGCCCCTGGCAGAGGTGCCACAACTGGTACCACCAGGAGCATGTTTCAAACCATATTGGAGGCACAGGCACGTATGGAAATGTACACCAGACAGGGCCTGAGGCTGCAGAGGTCTGCTTTCTCAGCTGTAAGTGGCAACCTCCATGAACTTGCTGTTGCCCACCGTGAACAGACCAAGGTCATGGATAGAGGTGGCATCTGCTGTATACATTTTCACCATTGCCTATGGACAGACATACTAGGGGCAGCATAGTATGGACCCACTGCTAGCACAGTAATGATGCTGTGGACTACAGCAGATGGATCACTATATGAGGACAGCCACCCTGTGGTCACCATAAGGTGCATGTCCCCTTCATGCATGGGCACAGCCCCAATGTGATGTTACTACATGTAATGGGTATACAATAATAGGGGTATATATGCCCACACAGTGTATGCCCGCACACACGCCAGTCTATCCAGACACATAATACCTGGTGCTGCTGAGTTCATATGGCCACATACTACCCAGTAGAGAATGACATAACTCAGTGCAGCATACCACAGCTTTGTCAGTAACACACAACAGTTATGCTGGCCTGGCAGCAGTATGTCCTGCAAATAACTGGACATAAACACACCAGGTATTTATGGCTGCTAGGCATGTCAAAGCACCCCAAACTACAGGCAGACTGCCACAACTCTGCAATACATATTGTATGGGGGAATACACATGCACCTGTGATTATACTGGACTCGACACGCAGATCACAGCACAGCATAGCAGACACCTGTGAGTAAATGCACACCCACATCATGGCAGCCACAGCCATATACATTGGTTAACACTGCAGGCATGTAACATCAGATAGAACTGGATGAACAATGGCATCTACCACAGTCACAGAGCCAAGTGTGGCACACACATGTTGTCAGGCATCCTTACAGGGTCTGCAACCTGTGGATCTGGAGCCACAGGTGTCTCTTCAGCCCTGCAGTGAATTTGTACAGAGAATTAATGGACACACTACACAGCACACACACACACACACACACACACACACACACACACACACACACACACACAGACCTAGCCATCCCAACACAGGAAAACAGCTATGGACATATGTTAGGTATTGCTGTTATGCACATGGGTATATTATATGTAGTATAACTATATATGGGACTGTATATGCTCTGCTGTATTCATTGTAGGAGTTAGATAGCTGTTGTGCCCCCTGGTGACATTACTTTGGTGGGTGAGGGGTCAGGATTGGCTATTTGGATAGTGTAGTCCGCAGACTCTTGCCATACATACATTGATGATAGTACTGTACACACATACATATAATGTCCTGGTAATGTCCTGACACAGTACTAATAACATGTCCAGCAGTCTATCTGACTGGGCTGCATCAGGTATGCTGTCAATAACTAGGTGACCCATATGCACCATATATATGTAATTTCATTTGCACACATACATGTGTACCCGCAGTCTCGAGGTCAGTGTATGTAACAGTGTGCTATGCCCCTGTAAGGCAGTGTATTGGGGGTATGCAACACAAGCATAAAGGGTGTTACAACATGTGAGGACCACCAGTGTGATGGTATGGATGTACATTACAATACATTTCACCTGTGAACATTGCTGGATGCTGACTGTCATCAGTGATTGTGATTACAGTTATGCATTTCTGACAGATACCACCCATAGAGTCAGCCCCAGTTCTTTCATTTAAGGATTGCATGCAGAGTGTATTTAGAGTCCACTGGGCTATACATCTGCATGACATACTGTGGATAGTTTGTTATGCTGTGGTCACATCAATCTTTTGTGTTGGATTAGTTGTTGGTCTTGACATGGACTCCAACAGATGTGATGCTACTACTGTCCTAAAGGATATGTTTGAATGTTGCATTACTCTGTATGTATGTCAGAGCATAATCAGCTATATAACATGGCATATACAACTGTAATAGTACACAACTGAACCTTTCCTATGTATACCAACTTGTCTGTCGTGTTGCATCCATTGACTTCTCTGTGGGTATACGTGTCAGGCAACACTTGTCTGTGGTATGGGTGACTCATACAATGTCCATCGGATAAGGTTGCAACTGTTGGGATACTGACTGTTCAGTTTGGTGTGCTCCCTCTTATATATCTTCCTAGACATACCTCTGTGTGTGTGTCTGTGTAGTTACACACACACACATATATATATATATATATATATATATATATATATATATATATATATATATATATACATATGAGTATCTGCATACATGTGTCTGGAATAGGTATCATAGGACCATTCATTGCTTACACAATGTACATTTACTATGGTAGCCAGACAGTACTGCATGATATGTTATTAATACCTGCCTGACATAATACAGGTGGGATGGCTTACTGTTAACATCTTGTGGCCATGTATTGTCAGGTCCTGATGGCATTTGCAACAGTCATTGTATTACAGGATATCACACTGAGACATATTGTTGAGCCCCTCATCCCCATTAATGGTGCTTGTGGTCATATATGTCTTGATGCATGATGTCCATTCATATATATCTGTATATACACACACACACACACACACACTAACACACATATATATATATATATAAACTCCAAATGCAGTGTATATGCACACCATTGTTGCTGTAGAAAACATGGCCAGCTGTGGACCTTCCTTCAGCCTTCCTGCACATCCCTGGATAATTCCCCTACTATCCTACGCCCCTTGTGCCCCCATGAACACCACTTACCTATCAACCCCTGTTCCATTTCTATTCTTGTTTAAATTTACGTGGGGACACCCTCTTCCCCAACTATATTAGCAGAATCTGGAACCCCTATCCACATGTATTACCTCAGCTGTCCCACCGGACACATGTAATAACACATGAAGGAACACCACAAGCACACTTGGATCAGCACAGGTTCACCACCTTGTGAACCCCCAACTCACACACTATACCCCTACAGCAACTAGTGAAACTGACACCTCTTGTCCTGCCTCACATTCAAATCCCAACATCTGACAATGGTCCCTATTGCTTCCCATCCAATTATTCCAACAGGCTACTATACAGTTACAATGTCACCTCCTCTACCTACCTACCTACCTACACCTTCATTATTCTCCCACGGTACCCACAGGTATGGAATAACTAAACCTACCCCAAATACCTGCGTGTAACTATCCAGAACTGTTAAACTGGAATCCAACTTCACCTTAACTGACCTTTGTCAACAGTCATACCTGACATGTAAACCTGACCTAAGCATGTCTAATACCGACATGTTAATGTAAACCCCCAAAGCATGAAGAATGTGGTACGTAGGTATGTTATGACTGTTACTTTCTATGAATGTGAACACCTCAGTATTAATTGGAATTACTAGCTCACTGTGGAGCTCTACTCCCCGGGCCACCGCTGAAAATGGGCAAGCATCCAGTCATATTGTCCCGGTCAACAAATGTAAACTAAATACATGAAGTAGCACGGGGGCATGCGGGAGCAAGCGGGTGTAAGCCTGTTTGGGTTGCAGTAAGCAATTACCACACTGGTTAAGCAATGTAGAAGCTAACTCAGTGTACGACGCTGCAACCGGAGGTCAGCAATGCTGTGCCTCATGCAAATCAGTGCATACCCACTTACAATTGCTCAACAGTGCCATAGTCACTCTGTAGCCAACAGCTGTTAGTCGGGCCATTAACAAAATAATCTGCACTGCAAGGTTGCAAACCCCTGACCTTGCACTATAGTCTACGCGAGTTCCATTAAGCCATGGTAGATACACATTCAGCTGCTGTGATCACAAACATATCATCCAGCACAGTCATCCAACAGTACAGGAAATGTATGTAAGTATGTAGATTAATACCAGCACACATGTGTACATTGCTCATTCGCAGTATTACAAGCAGTCTATGTGCATCAAGGAACAGTGCCTGTCCAATCAAACTGTGAGAACAGTAGTCTTGCATAATACCAAAGACAATAATGAAAAATGATGCACGCCGTGGGGGTGTGTGGGCATGCTTCATGCACACAATGTCACACCTGGGGCGTTGGTTCCGCAGACCTGGGAGATGAGGCTGGCCAGGTGTGTGAGCAAACTGCTGCTTCTCAAAACCCTGGTAGTATGCTACTAGTGGGAAAAACAGTGTAGACCAGCTAAGTCTGCTCTTGACACAACAAGAGGTCTGTTCCTGGCGGGATGAACCAAAAGTTGTGGTCACATCGATGTCTCCACCAGTATCAGAGGAGGATCAAGGGAAGGCTCATACATATGTGGACTAAATGGATGAAGAGCCTGCAGATGCTTGGGTCAAGACAGTATAATGGAGGAGTCTGAAATGCAGAGAGAGAAATGTGGAGGTGTGGTATGGCAGAGCTAGCAACTGGAAAATGGATGGATGCTGTGTGTGTAGAGCTTGGGGCCAGTGGAAGGGAACATGGCATGACATTATGGTAGAAATATGCAAATGAAGCAGAACAACAATAGTGTAGTGGGCAGAGCATCCGACTAACCAGCATGTATTCCCGGTTCGAGTCCCACTGCAGTACATTCTATTATCCATGTAAAATCTGTATATGAACATCGTTTTGCTGTAAAACCTATTAAATAACAATTAAATTTGAACAGGAGTATGGCAATAAATGCACATGTGAAGTGTCATAATGAATTAGGCACTAGTATGCAGGTGTAAGCACAAATAAGCAGTAGTAATAGTGTATAAGTGTGTTTGCATGGGAGTAAGCATTACCTACACAGATTAAGCAAAGTAGAAGCTAATTGAGTGTAAGAAAACGCACCCAGAGATTAGCATTGCTTAGCTCTGCACAAACCCGCGCACACCCGCATACAACTGCTCAAATGTTCCTTAATCACTCTGTATCCAATGGCCGGTGTTCTGCCCAGCAACTAAATTTACAGCCTCTGCAAAGTCCAAACCCAGGACCCTGCACATCATTCACAAAGTGATTTACCAGTAAGCCATGGCAGATGTACATAACCCTCTTATTTTCACAAACATATCAGCCAGCACAATCAGCCAACAGCACTGGAAATGTGGCAATATCATACCACACAACCCCTTAATGCAAGAATTCCAGACAAAGTGTGCCAAAATGAGGGTAAAAATAGGGATATCTGTCAAATACTGCTCCAATACACTTAAAACATTGCTAGTTACGCAGTTATATGTACTAAAACACATATTTTGAATGAAAAGTCTGAAACACAAAGGTGTCAGCAGTGTCTGACTTCAATCCTAAAATCATCCATGTCAATTGCTAAGAGAATCGGGTATAGGCCACACATATAAGCGAACATGCATGGACATATGGACAGATATATATCTGTAAATGTAGACAGATAGACAGCTATAGGTATATATATTTATGTATGACTCACATATAATCATATAACAGCAATTGCACATAGATAAATATGTTCAATGTATATATAGATATTTATATATATATATATATATATATATATATATATATATATATATATATATATATATATACATACACACACACACACATATATATATATATATATATATATATATATATATATATATATATATATATATAGATAGATATATACATATATACATATACATATCTATATCTATATCAATGTCCATACCTATCTCTCTATATATGGGAAGGTTTCATATATATTTTATATATATATATATATATATATATATATATATATATATATATATATATATACATATATATATATATATATATATATATATCTATATATATATATATATATATATATACAGTTAGGCATGTGTACAGCATTACCACATGGGAACAAAATCTTGAACCTCTCAGTACAACCAAACGCACCCTAAGAACAGTCAATGGGGGTGGGGCACAAATGAGGACACCTGGTAATTATGCTGCTAACCCCAGCCTAACTGATATGCTGTGCATTCCAATATCCAGCACATGCAGTACTTGACTTCAGGACCCACCACAACACAGCTACAATGCTCCATCAGTAATTCAATTCACCTGTACATGTCAGGGCAATATCTGTAACATATCATGCAGAAAAGTCATTCTAACGTAGGGAATGTACAATGTGGAAGGGCTTCACATTACAACGATACAGATATGCACACACATCTATACATATGGGTTCCATACACTAGATCAAATTTCACTATTTTAAATAGCATGGAGTGCTCACTGCAGTGAAAGTGCACTTAATCAGTGCACTTTAAGCCGTTGAGTACAACCAACGGTGTTGTACTGAACTTCCGTGTAGTACTCACAGACCTTAGGGTTAGGGCATGGGTCATAGTAAGGGGATAGCCCATAGGGCTATCTCCTTACCATGACCCGTGCTCTAACCCTAAAGTCCATGATGACTGCAGCACAGTGAAGGACATAGCAATGTCCTCCACTATGGTCGATAGTCCACGAACCTTAGGGTTAGAGCATGGGTTAGGGTAAGGAGATAGTTTTACTGACTATCCCTTTACCCTAACACGTGCCCTAACCCTAAAGTCCGTGACTATCGCACAATAGTGGAGGACATAGCTTGTTTTTTTATGTCCTCCACTGTGCTGCGGTGTTTTCGGTGAGTGCAGTTACGCAAAGTTCACTTCGTTAAAGTGAACTTTCGCAGAAGTGAGGCTTCCTATTACAAGTTTGAAGTAGTGAACTTTCATTCTTGTAATAGGAATCCATATATATAAGACCTGTGTGGTGCACAGGCAAAAGCAAACAGACAATCCACTGGCCATCATGTGGATAGGCCCACTGTTGAGAGTTATGCAGACAGGCTGCATTCCATCTAAAACTACTATACACATGCAAACAAAGCAAGACCAGCAATATACAATGCACATAACACTACTCACTCTGTCTGTAGGTCTGGAACCTCTTACAAATGTGTAGCTGGCCTGTGTCTGCAAGTCCTTCTGTAAGAGGTATTGCAACCTGCCATCTGTAACACTGCTGCCCACATACAGGAAGGATGTCCTCCATACTGGAAAAGTTAAGGGACAACACCCACATGAGTCAGCAAATTATAGCACTGGGTTGCCATGACAGTTAAGAGACCTTGGGACACAGGTGGACAGTAGTCTCTCCTTTGATAATCACATTGCCACAGTAGTCAGGAAATCCTTCTACCTGGCACACCTCATCACAAAAGGTTTCTCATCCAGGAAAAAAGAGGTCATTGTTCCCCTCTACTCGTCACTCATTAGACCCATTATAGAGTATAATGCCCCTTTTGGTATGTACCTCACAAGACATCTACAACAACTGGAAAGGCCACAGAAATACCTCACAAAGAGGATTACCAGCCTCAAACAGATGCAGACCGTCTCAAAAAACTGCAACTTTACTCCATCGCATATCGCCTGCTTAGAGGCGATCTCTGCCTAACACACAAAGCTATGTCAAACCCAGAGCTTTTAAATATGCTCCACTTAAAGAAATCCCAGTCCCTACGAGCTACACGCTCTAGAGACCTAAACCTTGTCACCACAATAAACAGAACATGCTGGAGGGATAGATTCCTGTCCCTCAGACTTTATACTCTGGAACAAACTACCTATCTATATCAAACAAAGCTCCTCATTAGCACTCTTCAAGAAAAATCTTGATGATTGGATGGGAGATAGGAAATTCACCCCGGGGATCACTTCTGTGGCTCTGCTAGACAGTGGCACAAGAAAATAATTTTCTTGGGTGGCGAAAGCCAGGGTACCTTTTGGCTAGGCTTATATAGGCCCTAGGGCCAATAGCCTAGTATCCACCTATGAACCTATGAACCTATGAGCAGTGGTTATCTGAATCACTACACAGCAGGCTGCATGCAGTTAGCAACTGTTGCACACTGACTGGTGCAGAGACAATCATCTGATCATATGCATCACCTACAAAAGCAATGCTGCAATCCATTGAAACCAGATCAATCTCTCTAGTGGAGATAGAAGGAGAGAGAGAGAGAGAGAGAGAGAGAGAGAGAGACACACACACACACACACACACACACACACACACACACACACACACACACACACACACACACACTGAAAAAAATTAATAAAACCAAAAACAGAAAGGTGTCACACCCATCAAAAAAAAAGGTATGTAAAACATACATGTATGTAATTGAATGCAGTATGTGATATAGATTAATAGGATATATGATGTTGAATGTTTGATATGTGCCATCTGTAGTTGTCCCTGTAATGATGTTCTGCTGAACAACTGCTCTGGACAATACTGTCTGTCCCTGTAGGCAGTGGGACATACTCGCCAACTGTGCAGATCACCAATGAATGGCAAAGATATAAGCCATAATATCTGTGTGTGTTATGTTAATGTGGGCAATAGCTGGTGGTGGAAGTACTGCCATCATGATAGACACATGGGTGTCAGAGCACACCACTTGCAGGACAGTCATGTTAATGTATAATGTAGCATGCAGATGCCATAGGTGTATAATAGGCTTACCAGCAATCTCTCACCATATCTAGCACCTAATGTTAGTCTGTGTTCACATGTGACACCTGCTTGTGTTGCAGCAAGGAGAACAGTGCAGCTGTGAATGAAAGATGGTTACAGAATGTGGACCAGATGTCTGTATGCACCCACATATCTGTGTGTGATACAGAATGAGGCGGTATGTCTACAGATACACAGACACTCATATAGCTATAGGTATATTAACAACCTACAAGATATATCTACACTTATTTGTACACACACACACATATATGTATATATATATATATATATATATATATATATATATATATATATATATATATATAGATAGTGGCACTGACAATGGCATGCAGGTGAAATAGTCTCTATCAGGCCAGCAATGATAGTGTCCCCACAGAGCATGGCTACAAACACATAGCACAAAGCATGGCACAAACACATAGCACAAATCTTGGTAAAATACAACATATGTCCCAATGGTAGGTAAGCAGCCGACATACTGATTGCATTCTGTGAACGGTTTGTTGTAGCTGATATGGTGGGGGAGACAAATATGTGTATTAAGAACTATGGTAATCCTGCTGTATGAGTGGCTCAGACCTGTTTCCCATCTTTATGTCTTCCAGGGGACATGGCGCACACACTTCCGCCATTATACTGTGCTGCCAAAACTGAGGTGATAATAGACCATCTGGTACAGCACTATGAATAGCTATTTGGCTGGACAGCCCACGATCAGCAGAAGAGGACCACCCTGTGGAACTAACTAGTTCACAGGGTCAATGATGTCAGACCACATAACCACAGCTATGAGCAGGTCCGGTATCATTGCACTGACCTGCTTTGCCATGTAAGTCAGCGTGCAGCTGTCACACGGGGACCACCTCGCAACGGGGGGGGCAACCCAACCATCCACCCCTCACCCGTGTGGAGGAGCTTCTCAGCAGCCTTGTGGCACCTGCCCGCCTGCAGCAACAACACCTGGAAGGGCACATTGTGGAGGTAGGTGCCACCGACACACCAGCTGAGGACCATACAGGTAAGGCCCCAGGGCACATCAGTACACCACTCTTGTGTATGCATATGCATCTGTACAGGTACATCATGCAAATTTGAGATGTCATATACACAGTCTGTTGCTGTGTAGTAGTAATAAACATTGTGCATAAGCTGTATTAGTGTGGAATTCTACTGTTGATGTAACATAATGCTGCTCTCACCCTTAAAAAATGCCACAGTTGTGGCCACTGACATCAACTTTCTCACACTCCTTTGCAGGTCCCTCGTGGATTCCACCATGGCAGCAGCCTGTAGCCAGTGAGTATGGTTCATGTTCATGCTTGATAATACACTGGGCATGTAATATCTATGGGATATTACATGCCCAAATCTTTATACCTACTCATACTGCATGCTGTACACGTTCACATTTTGTTGCTGTGAAATGCACTGCATCACAGCAGAGACCATGCTGGGGTATCGGAAGGGTACAACAGACACATGCAAGATAACTAACATCCTGTCAATGTGCAATGTGTCCACAGGGATGAAAAGTAGGCAGGACACAAGGCCTACAGTAGGGACATGTGAGAAACAACACCCCCAATGGAAGGGTACAGCAGACACATGCAAGATAAATAACATCCTGTCAATATGCAATGTGTCCACAGGAATGAGAAGTATGGCAGGACACATGGCCTACAGTAGGGACATGTGTGAAACAACACCCCCATGGCTGTAGCTGCACACAATCAGGTTAAGTAAACATGGCAGATGTAACCCTAACCCCACAGCACTCATGACAGCAATGTGTGCACTCAAGGATGTGCACATGAGTAGACCTTGCAACCATGCAGAGGTATGGGACATGTGTAGGGCACCCACCACAGCCATGGTAAGGTCTGCTGGTTGTCAGTGTAATAGTTTTGTACTGGTCATACATGCACTGTTCATGTTCTGATCTGAAAAGCAGACATCAGGCATTCACAAATTAAATCTGTTCACATATCATCCCAGGTATGAGTTGCTATAACACTTAGGGGCTGTGAGCATTGGAGCTGACATAACCGACACAGTACTACATATGCATCAATGGTTTCTACACCTGTGATGTATGGTGCACAGTACAAGACAGGGTGCAGAACAGGTCCACAGTAACACTTTGTATATGGGTGCAGCATTAACAAGGGGAAGGGCTATCACCTACCAACACAGCCCATGCATCACATACATGTATACTGCCTCTGGCATGAAGTCACTATAGTTGCACTGCATGCTGTTGAGCACCATATGTAATGCATGCTGACAGAAGGGTAATGGGAGGACTGTGTGTACAAAAGTTGTGCAAACCCACATGTAGGAGTGGGTGGGGTTTGTGTGTGTGTGTGTTGATTGTGTAAGTATTTGCAATCTAGTGGAGTGTGTTCGATGCATAGCAGATGTGTGTGTACATGTGTGTCTGTTTGTGTGGGTGTCCATGTATGCACAGACAATAGTGGGACTGATCAGATGGCAGTACTTCTCCTTGGGATTGTGCTGTACATGTACATGGTGTGACACATGGGACACCAGGACAACCTGTCTGATATGTGAACACAAGACAGCTGATAGCATAACAAGGTCTGCAGCATGGAACATGCATTGTGAGGCAAAGTACATACCAGGTATACACATCATATTGCCAGCAGCAGATAGATAACCAGCTACCCACATATGCAGCACTACAAATGCAATGGGTAATTATCAGAGCACATCAGTGCGTGTATCCATGTATTACTGTTGTCTGCATGCTGGTTTGCTTGTGCAGCAGATGTGGCATGGATTGAGCAAGACTGTAGTATGAGTCTCTGGTGTGTGACATATGTAGTGAATGTAGCAGCTGCAACCATATAGAGGACATGTACACCATGACTGGACATACACAGGATAATATGTGATGATAGCAGTGAGGCCATGTACAACCTACTTCACCCAAGTCAGGGTGGTGATGGAGTAACAGGTCAAGTGTTGTGATCACATGTGTAGGCATGGAGAGGAATGATAGGTTAATGGGTAGTAGTAATGAGTGTATGTTAGCAAGTGCCATGCAGGATGGGGAACATATGTAATTGAATGTGGGACTGTCTGTAAACCAGGGAAAGGGAGGTAGTAAGGTGGACTGTCAGTGTGATATGTGTGAGCGTGTGTGAGTGTGTATACTGTTATGCGATGCTGCACAGGTCTTAAGGTGTGTATTTGTTTCCTGCACAGATGGCGAGGTGGGTCAGGGTCCTTCCTGCATGCAAACTGAGGTAGGTGTCTGTACAGAGACCGATGATGATGATGGCACAGTTGAGGCACGGGTGGGGTTGTCAGAGGATGACACTGTGCAAACATGTGTCATCACCCTCCTAGCCACCCCAAGCCCACACACACAGTTACAGTGCCCTTACAAACCCTATCACATGTGGCCATAGCAGATGGACAGTTGGCAGTTCGTGGTGACCAGGAAAGTGTGGTGTCCATGCCAACTGTGTCAGTTCACAGTTGGCATAGCTGGATGTCCGGCATGCCACCACATCGGCAGATGTACCATGGTGCTCGTGGGAGGGATGCAGGTCATCATGCCCCTGGCAGAGGTGCCAAAACTGGTACCACCAGGGCATGTTTCAAACCATAATGGAGGCACAGGCACATATGGAAATGTACACCAGACAGGGCCTGAGGCTGCAGAGGTCTGCTTTCTCGGCTGTAAGTGGCAACCTCCATGAACTTGCTGTTGCCCACCGTGAACAGACCAAGGTCATGGATAGAGGTGGCATCTGCTGTATACATTTTCACCATTGCCTATGGACAGACATACTAGGGGCAGCATAGTATGGACCCACTGCTAGCACAGTAATGATGCTGTGGACTACAGCAGGGATATGATCACTATATGAGGACAGCGTGGCACTCTGTGGTCAGTCCAGAAGTGTGCACATGTCCCCTTCATGCGTAACGTGTGGGCACCGCCTCCCAATGTGGATGTTACTAGCCATGTAATGGGTATATCACAACAATACTGGGGTATATATGCCCACACAGTGTATGCCCGCACACACGCCAGTCTATCCAGACACATAATACCTGGTGCTGCTGAGTTCATATGGCCACATACTACCCAGTAGAGAATGACATACATCAGTGCAGCATACCACAGCTTTGTCAGTAACACACAACAGTTATGCTGGCCTGGCAGCAGCATGTCCTGCAAATAACTGGACATAACAGCACACTAGGTATTTAGAGTAGGCTGCTAGGCATGTCAAAAGCACTGGGCAAACTACAGGCAGACTGCCACAACTCTGGAATACATATTGTATGAGGGAATACACATGCACCTGTGATTATACTGGACTCGACACGCAGATCACAGCACAGCATAGCAGACACCTGTGAGTAAATGCACACCCACATCGAATGGCAATGTAGCTACAGCCACATATGATACACAAGGTTAACACTGCAGCGGCATGTACCATCAGACAGAACTGGACGGTGAACAATGGCATCTACCACAGTCTGTACAGAGCCCAAGTGTCGTAAGTGCAATACACATACAGTTGTCAGGCATCCTTACCCAGGGGTCTGCAACCTGTGGATCTGGAGCCACAGGTGTCTCTTCAGCCCTGCAGTAATGAATCCTTGTACCTGTGAGAATTAATGGACACACTACTGCACAGCACACACACACACACACACACACACACACACACACACACACACACACACACACACACACAGACCTAGCCATCCCAACACAGAAAAACAGCTATGGACATATGTTAGGTATTATTGTTATACACATGGGTATATTATATGTAGTATAACTATATATGGGACTGTATATGCTCTGCTGTCTTCATTGTAGGAGTTAGATAGCTGTTGTGCCCCCTGGTGACATTACTTTGGTGGGTGAGGGGTCAGGATTGGCTATTTGGATAGTGTAGTCCGCAGACTCTTGCCATACATACATTGATGATAGTACTGTACACACATACATATAATGTCCTGGTAATGTCCTCAGACACAGCCCCTACTACACACAACATGTCCAGCAGTCTATCTGACTAGCTGGGTATCAGGTATGCTGTCAATAACTAATGGTGTACAGACCATATGCACCATATATATGTGGGCTTCATTTGCACAATACATGTGTGCACCTCTGCAGTCTCGAGGTCAGTGTATGTAACAGTGTGCTATGCCCCTGTAAGGCAGTGTATTGGGGGTATGCAACACAAGCATAAGGGGTGTTACAACATGTGAGGACCACCAGTAGTAAGCTGCCTTATGGTATGCGGATGTACATTACAATACATTTCACCTTGTGAACATTGCTGGCCTACTGCTGACTGTCATCAGTGTGATTGTGATGATTACAGTTATGCATTTCTATGTGACAGATACCACCCATAGAGTCAGCCCAGTTCTTTTCACTCTAAGGATTGCATGCAGAGTGTATTTAGAGTCCACTGGGCTATACATCTGCATGACATACTGTGGATAGTTTGTTATGCTGTGGCCACATCAATCTTTTCTGTTGGATTACTTGAAGGTCTTGACATGGACACCAACAGATGTGATGCTTTCGGACTACTGTCCTAAAGGATATGTTTGAATGTTGCATTACTCTGTATGTATGTCAGAGCATAATCAGCTATATAACATGGCATATACAACTGTAATAGTACACAACTGAACCTTTCCTATGTATACCAACTTGTCTGTCGTGTTACATCCATTGACTTCTCTGTGGGTATATGTGTCAGGCAATACTTGTCTGTGGTATGGGTGACTCATACAATGTCCATCGGATAAGGTTGCAACTGTTGGGATACTAACTGTTCAGTTTGGTGTGCACCCTCTTATATATCTTCCTAGACATACCTCTGTGTGTGTGTCTGTGTAGTTACACACACACACATATATATATATATATATATATATATATATATATATATATATATATATACATATGAGTATCTGCATACATGTGTCTGGAATATGTATCATAGGACCGTTCATTGCTTACACAATGTACATTTACTATGGTAGCCAGACAGTACTGCATGATATGTTATTAATACCTGCCTGACATAATACAGGTGGGATGGCTTACTGTTAACATCTTGTGGCCATGTATTTGTATTGTCAGGTCCTGGTTATGGCATTTGCAACAGTCGGTATTGTACTACAGGGTGGGATATCACTACATGTGAGACATATGTTGCTTGAGCCCCCTCATCCCCATTAATGGTGCTTGTGGTCATATATGACTTTGTTATGTTCTCTATGATATCTATTCATATATATCTGTATATACACAGAAACACACACACACACACACACACACATATATATATATATATATATATATATATATATATATATATATATATACATATATATATATATATATATATATATATCTATATATATATATATATATATATATATATATATATATATATATATATATATATCCCTATCACAACACCGACACCCCACAAACCCGACACCCAAAACACCGACACCAAAAGACAGAAAATGCACAAAACCGACAGCTCACAAAACCGAACACCATAACACCGACACCCAAAACACCGACACAAAACTTAAACTGCACATTACACACAACTATACATGCACTAACGTGGCCCAAACCCTAACCCAAGGTCCGACACTACACTTACCCTACCCGCATCCTAACCCTAACTCAACCCGCCACTAAACCTACAGTCCGTCACTATCGCACACTTACTCTACCTGCACCCTAACCCTAACTCACTTAACCCGCCACTAAACCTAAAGTCCATCACTATCGCACACTTACCCTACTCGCACCCTAATGCTAACTCACTTAACCCGCCCTTAAACCTAAACTCTGTCACTATCGCACACTTACCTTACCCGCACCCTAAGTCCGACACCACGGCACACTCACCTTTCCCGCACCCTAACCCTAAATCCCTCACTATCTCACACTTACCTGTCTACTCCCTAACGCTAAATCCCTCACTATCGCACACTTACCGATTCGCGCTCACACGTTGCCCATGTCGGTGTTTCGGCTGTCGGGATTTCACCTTGTCGATCATCTCTCTCGTCAGTCTTTCGAGTCTGTCTTCTGAGCATCGGTGTTTTGGCGTGTCGTTCAAGTCAAGGGGACCCATAGATATATACATATATATATATATATATATATATATATATATATATATATATATACATACATACATACATATATATATATATATATATATATATATATATATATATATATATACATATATAAATATAGCTTGATATTTATATGTAGACAGATTTGTATAGATGTATGCATGGAGAGAGTGAGGTATATATATATATATATATATATATATATATATATATATATATATATATATACATATATATATGTATGTACACACACACACACACACACACACACACACACACACACACACACACACATACACACACACACATATACATCTAGATATTAAAGTCCATGTACTGTAGAATGATTGTGCTGGATGACATTTTTCTGGAGCCATCAGAGATATGTATATCTGTCATGGCTTAGTGGTACTTAACATTGTCTATGGTGTGTTGAGTCTTGGGTTCAAGCCTTGCAGACACTGTTTACTTTGTTGCTGGGCAGAACACACACCTTCTGGTTACAGTGTCATACACACAGTTGGCTTCTATATTGTTTAACCTGTGTAGCTTACACCTGCGCAAACCCACGTACAAATGCTCAAAAGTGCCTTCATCACACTGTATCCAATGGGCTGTGTTCTACCCAGCAACAAATTACACAGCTACTACAGGCCTCGAGCCCAACACACTGGGCACCATTGACAAGGTGATGTACCACTAAGCCACGCCAAATACAAAGACATCCGATGTTTTCAGAAACATATCATCCAGACCAACCATGCAACAGTACAGAGAATGTATACCAACATCTAGATGTACGTCTGTGTACATATATAAATATCTAAGCAGATACAACACACACACACACACACACACACACACACACACACACACACACACACATATATATATATATATATATATATATATATATATCTGTAGATATATATATTTTTGAAACTATATACATATATACCAATATATATGAACATATATACAGGCAAATGCCTACATCGACACATATATGTGTCTACATCTATATGTCTACTTATACACAGCGAGTTACATATGTGTACGCAAATATATATTTATGTAGGTATATACAGACATATTTATATATATGTTAGCAGTTTTATATTTATATATATATATATATATATATATATATATATATATATTTATATATATATATATATATATATATTTATATATATATACACAGGTATGTATGGCCATACATCTGCAGATAGCAATGGCAGATTAACAAATGACACATGTCCTCATGCACCGCTAATGGAGTTGAGAAGCCCACACACTATACGTCTTGTACGAATAGGCACCCCCCAGCCAAACACATCCACCCTGCAATACACTACCAACAACACTACAGATCCCATAACCAGGACCTGAGGCAACATGGGCACACAATGTTACCAGTACTACTTCCCACCTGTATGATGTCAGGCTGGTATTGGTAAGATATCATGCAGTACAGCCTGGCTCCCATGGGAAATGTAATATGTGGAACCCATCAACATCCCCAGGATACAGATACACAGACACAGATATGCAGATACAGGTATACATATATATAGATATACATGTGACTACACATACACACACAGTTATATGTTCAGTAAGATACATAAGTAGAAGGTGCACACAATATGGAACAGCCACTATGCCTACAGTTAACCCCTGAACGACTGGACACTATATGGGCCACCCATACAAATGACAATCTTTGTCTGCAACATATACCCACAGAGAGGTCATAGGAAAAACACCACCCACAGGTTTGCAGACATGGAAACCTTTAATCGTGTACTATTACCGTTCTATATGCCATGCCATATAGCTGTTCAGACACTGACAACTATATAAACAGAGTAATGTAACTGTGAACCAGTTACAGTAATACAGTAGTCTGGAAAGGTTCACAACTGTGCCTGCCCAGGCCTAGCCATTCACATTGTAAAATAGGGAAGACAAACTGGGCCACAGGATACCAAACAATCAAAAGTGTGTAATGTAGGTGTATAGTTCTGCAGCCTCTATCTACGCACTGTACAAACTCAGTAGATGGTAAAGACGTCATTTGACCACATGTGTTATAACTGCTACATAACATGGCATATCTAACACCATCACGAGCACACCAACAAACAGAACTGTTTGTATGGCAGGGGGTAGTAGTCCTGCATTAACCAGATCCATGTCAGTAATGTATATATAGGTGAAGAATATGGTACTGTACATCCAGTTACCTTAAGGCAGCACAGCCCTGATACCCCCACATTATGTAGCAGCCTAGGCCACTTATAGTGCTCCCCCCTAGACTCAATAATACAGGGCCATATACCACTGTTACATACACTGGCCTCTGGAGTGGTTATGAGCACACTTATTGTGTAGGTGATGTCCACACATATATGGCCCCAGCCCCACCGTATGTGTGGGGGATACAACAGCAGTGGATGGATGGCAGCAATGGCAGTGTGATATATTCACAGCCCACTACAGAGCAACCACCATCACCATGACATATGTGCAAAGCTTGGTATGTAGGTGATGGACAGAGGTTGGAATACAGGCACATATGTGGACAATGGTTGCCATACACTAAGTAAGGTGCTGGTGTTACAGGATAGTCTGTAACATACCAATAGTCAGGGAATTGAGGTTAGAAACATACATGCATGTAGCCATGTACCCATAACACTCAACATACACACTGCCAGTGTAATATCTGACACAGTACCTGTGTGGTGGACAGACAAGACATGATAGGCATAGCTCTGGCCAGCATGGGGATAGGCCCACAGTTGTGTGCTATGCAGACAGACTGCATTCTAAGGTAAACTAGTATGTACACTCACACACTGTAACACCAGTACTATACAAAGCATAACACAACTCTACCCACAGTCTGTCTGTAGTTCCTGATCCTCCTACAAATATGTGGCTGCCCTGAGTGTGCCGGTTCTCCTGTAAGGGGTATTGCTACCTCCTGTCAGTACCACTGTTGCCCACACACAGGACGGATGTCCATCACACAGGAGATGTAAATGGACCATGCATACATGATGTGGGGATTTATAGTAGGTGGTTGACATGACAGTGTTAATTGGAGTAGTACACATGTGTAATCATGTATATCTGTCTATCTGGGTAAGTATATGTACATATATTTCTACCATATGAACTGGACATGAAGTGTAGCCCAACCCCAGCCCATATGATCCCAATGTCATAGTTGAAGGGGATGTCAGGTATGTATAGCAGGTATACTAGTAGACTATTGCTACTGTCATTGCAATTGTCTTCACAGACATGGTGTGTGTGGGAGGTCACATCTGTTTATAACATGTGTGCCATTGGCTACTGACAGACATCCTAAGGACATCATTGTACAGTACCGCTGCTAGCACATAATGCCGCTGTGGACTGCAGCAGAAATATTGGCCAATATATGTGGAAAGTCTGACACACTCTGGCCTGAAACATTATGACAGCTGGTACAGGGGTGCCATGGCCACATACTACCCAATAGATATTGACATATATCTGCACTGCATCCCACTGCCCTGTCTGACATACATGACTGTTAAGGGAGGCCCGGCAGTGGTACATCTGGCAAGGATCTGCACATGACATCCCACTGGGTAAGTACACTAAGCTGCTAGGCATGTAACAATGCACTGTGCAGGCTGCAGGCAGACTGGCTCAACACTGGCCTACATCTCCTATGGGAGAATGCATATGTACCTGCATATAAAGCAGGCTCAACAGGCATGTCACAGCACAGGGTAAGATGCACCTGTGTGAAAGTGCATACCCACAACCAATGTGAACACAGCCACAACCACATATGGTAAGCTAGCATGATATTACAGTATATGGACTATCTGTTCTACACCATCCTCATATGTGCCACTCACAGACTGAACCCACATATACTGGCCTGCTACACAGTTTGGTCTGATGGCTGTCTGTGGTATGGGACACATGTGTGTATGGCTCTACAAACATGTACATCAATTAAGTACCATACTGTGGAGCAGCATGTAACATCTGATAGGAGGGGAACTAGAACAATGACATCTACCACAGTCTGTACACAGGCTCAGGTACATATTAACAATACACACACTGTTAACATTCACCATAGGTACACAGACGTCAGTACTGTACAAATATCCACAGAATGTCCAGGTAATGTCATGAAATGTAACCCCTAATGTACATAACATGTGTAGAAGTCAGATATATCACTGGCTTGTTCTCAGATATGATGACAGTAATTATGGTGTACAGCACATATGCACCACTTCATGCACAACATATGTACAAAGGTTGACAGAGGTGTGGCTAGAAGCACATACACAGGGCCAATATTGACATATTGTTGTGATAACCGTATACATTTACTGTTGTTACAGGGTTTGTTGCAACATATGTCCTATGAGGGATATGACGTGAGTGACTATCACGGCTTTCACCATCTACAGACTGCAATCCTCACACTACCTTCTGCAGTCCACAGGTAGATGCTCCATGGGTGACACATGAAACCAAAAGCACAACACTGCCCAGTCTGCAGTTGACCCTGCAGATGGAGATTCCTCATAAATATGGAAATGGCATGGCAGGTATTGAGACATGTATGACAGCCATATCCACACAAACACTGCTAAACCAACATTACTCCAAATGCAGTATAGCAGCACTTACAGTCTGTAGTCAGGTCAGGCACATCCCCCTCCTGTTTGTTGCACTGTTTCCACAGTGTATGTTGTTACAGGTAAACCTCAATCCATCTGAGATGCTGTTTGCCACATGACAGATGTAGTTCCTGCTCACAGTGGATGAAAAGGGCCAACACCACCATGATGTTCCTAGATATTGGAGTGCGGTTCCATACAACTGGCTTTGTGAATGTTACCACAGCTATTTCACATGCAATCAGCTAGGGGAGGGCTGGAGTTCATGCAGAAGCCATCAGCTGATCATGAGCAGCACTTAAAATACACATGCTGCTGCCTAAGCAAAGCAGGAGTAGTTCTCCACATCCACCAGAGAGGGGGTTGGAGAGGCAGACAGAGGCAAGGACATGTCAGGGAAGGGTGGGAGAGTAAAACTGAAGCATGTTTGAGTCACAAGCCTACCAGCACAGGGTATCAAACCCCTGACAACTATGTAGTGCTATCACAGTTCAATGCAGTTATTAGATGTGCCACATGGGTTACCTGCTGTGGAGCACTCAGAACATATATGTGATGGTGAGTGACATCTGCAAAAGGGATACAGTAGCTGTATGGTAGGTGACATACACATGCCTGTCTGCATGAACAGGTGCCAGCGTCAACACAGCCACACTCTCACAGGGACACACACACATTGACACACTTGGCAGGGCCAGTTGTACAACTCATCGGTAGTGTGATTGCCACATCACATCACTGTGCAGGTATCACATGCACCACACAGGTAATACCGGGAATGTATGGGCAAAGGGTATGGGGAGATGTCTGATATCAGACAGCATGCTGCATTATGCCCATGGGGGTTGTAGGAGTGTGGATATGAAGACACGCAGCATGCAACACACACACAAACACACAGGGTGCCAGTACTGACATGCACGGATGTGTGGTGTTCTACTGTGCCAGATGGCTGTCCAAGGCTAGGCAATGGGTGCACCTTGGCATCAGGCCACATGATGATGGTCTGCATTGTGGCTCAGGGATGTAGTGTCTGCATTTGCCCACACAGGTGGGTATTGTATCCCCCATCCAGTCACTTGGGTGACTATTGTGTGTGGCCAATGCTGTGCATCACTTGTCATGTATGTGTTCCTTAGTCCATGACATGGACGGTGTCTGGGATGTGCACACCTCCCACATGCATGTACAGTGAAATGTGAAACTGTACCTGGGGTGTCCAGCCCATGTTGTGAACACAGATTATCATCAGATGTGCCAGTCCTGCCCATCTGTGGCAGGAACTGGTAATGGACAGCAGGTTTTCCCTGCATCTACATTGAGAGCATGCCAACAGCATTCCCTGGTGTCAGTGGCATTTGTCCATACAGGGCATATTGTCAGGCATGGTATGTCCATTGCAGGTCACATGTGATGGCACCACAGGCGGTGCAGGTGTCCATTGGGGAACATGGGGGAGGTGCAATCCCTGCATGTGCGTGCATATTGGACAGATTGTCAGGGTGGCATGCTCTCTGTAGCCCACTGCTGTCACTCCATAGTGAATATCAGTGGCCAATATGCAGTGTACTACCCGCATATTGGCTGTTGCCTAGGCATGTGTGTGTATATGACACATGGGTTGAGAGTGTGCTCTGGGTAATATTGGGGTTGCTAACTGTGATTGCCTGGCCTTGATGTTGCATGTGTGGGTATGGCTTTACACCCCAGCCTCTCACTCATTTCAAATCTGTTATCCCTCTATGGTGGACATAGTGACATATAGTAGTGCCACCATATAAGAAATATGCAAAACCCACTCCACATTGGCCACAGGTGTCACACAATCACAACCACCTCTACACAGGATATAGGTTGCAAACACACACACACACACACACACACACACACACACACACACACACCTGTCATGTTTTGGAGTAGAACCCCTACCTAACTAGTTATTACATGACAGCACTACACAGTTATAGTACATGCCACAGATATTACTGGAGTACTCTTTCCACAATAGTGTATTTCACAATGACTGACATCAGCAGGATTGCCAAAGTAGGGCATTTGAAACTGACTGTGAGTGACTAGCCTACAATGCATTGCTCCCTACACAGGCAGTGAGACACACAAAACATCCACAACTGACATGTGTGGGTATAGAACCCCTAACAGAGGTCTATATCATACTACAGCATAGAGCTGTTACAGGACGCACCACGGGGATTACTAGAGAACCCCTTCCCCAAAGGTGTATTTCACAATGAATGACATCTGCAGGACTGCCAAAGTAGGGCATTTGAAATGTACTGTGACTAGCTTAAAATGCATTGCTCCCTACACAGACAGTGACACACACAATACATCCAGAATTGCCATTGGTGAGGATGGAACCCTACCACACATCTAATTCACACTACAGCAGTACGCAGTTACAGAACATGCTACAGAAATTACTGGGCTACAACCTTCCCAGAGGTGTATTTCTAGGTGTGTGACATCAGCAGCCTTGCCAAAGTTGGGTATGTGAATACCAAACATACAAACACACTCAGTTGGCAGGTCTGGGGTTAGAACTCCCACCTAACTCCTTTATCATACTATGGCCGTACAGGACATACTATGGAGATTACTGGGCTGCAACTGTCCCAGAGATGTATTTCTAGGTGGGTGACACCAGCAGCCTTGTCAAAGGTGGGTATATAAATTGTAAGGGGTGTGAGTACCCTAAAAAGCATTGCTGTCTACACAGTCAGACATGCACACAAACACACACACACACACACACAGTTTCCAGGTTTGGGGACGGAACTTCTGTCTAACTAGTTTATCACACTACAGTGGTATGCAGTTATGCTGCAGACTTCTGAGAGGTGTATTTCTAGATGGGTGACATCAGCAGCCTTGCCAAAGTTGGTTATGTGAATTGTAAGGGGTGTGAGTAGCCTAAAAGGCATAGCTCTCTACACAGTCAGTGACAGACAGACACACACACACACACACACACACACACACACACACACACACACACACACACACACACACACACAGACTCACACATGCACAGTTGCCAAGTCTGCGGTTTGACCTCTTACCTAACTAATTTATCACACTACAGCAGTACACAGTTACGGGATGCGCAACGGAGATTATTGGTCTACAGTCTTTCCAGAGGAGTATTTCTAGGTGGGTGACATCAGCAGCCTTGCCAAAGAAGGGTATATGAATTGTAAGGAGTGTGAGTAGCCTAAAAAGCATTGCTCTTTACACAGTCAGACATACACGCAATCACTGACACACACTCACAGTTGCCAGGTCTGAGGTTAGAACTCCTACCTAACTAGTTTGTCACACTACAGCAGTACACAGTTATGGAATGCGCTACAGATATTACTGGACTACCACCTTCCCACAGGTGTATTTCTAGGTGTGTGACATCAGTATCCTTGCCAAAGTTGGGTATGTGAATTGTAAGGGGTGTGAGTAGCCTAAAAAAGGCATTGCTCTCTACACAGTCAGACATGCACACCAACACAGGCACACACAGTTGCCAGGTTTTACGGTTTGAGCTACTACCTAACTTATTTATCACACTACAGCAGTACACAATTATGGGATGCGCTACAGAGATTACTGGGTTACAGCTTTCCCAGAGGAGTATTTCTAGGTGGGTGACATCAGTAGCCTTGCCAAAGTTGGGTATGTGAATTGTAAGGGGTGTGAGTAGCCTAAAAGGCATAGCTCTCTACACAGTCAGTGACAGACAGATACGCACACACAGACTCACAGATGCACAGTTGCCAAGTCTGGGATTTGACCTCCTACCTAAGTACTTTATCATACTACAGCAGTATGCAGTTACGGTATGCGCTATGGAGATTACTGGGCTACAGTCTTCCCAAAGGAGTATTTCTAGATGGGTGACATCAGCAGCCTTGCCAAAGGTGGGTATATGAATTGTAAGGAGTGTGAGTAGCCGAAAAGACATTGCTCTCTACACAGTCAGGGACAGACAGACATGCACACAAACACTGATACACACTCACAGTTTCCAGGTCTGGGGTTAGAACTCCTACCTAACTAGTTTATCACACTACAGCAGTATGCCATAATCCATTCATGTAGGGGTGACATGCAACATGCGGCCACACACAACGTCATATGTCACAGGTACATGTATACAGCTACTAGATGACTACATCCTTCTACAGTCATATTGTACAGCTGGCACAAGCACCACATTGTCTGTGGTGCTGACAGGTACTGGTCACTAGTATCTGCAGTGAGTGACACATGCACCTAATGTGTTTGGGGCCCTTTGGCTGTGTGCTGGGTGGGACAGGCCTGGATGGCTCCTTGTCATGGTCACTCTCTTCCACACATCTATGTCCATCTACATTAGGCTTATTATAGTGTGTTGTCCTTACATTTATGTCTGCATTCCTATCCACTGTGTGTGCAAGGCATGAGTTGTACATACTGGCATGTGTCTGCACTAACAATTGCAATTGCCAGATATGTCTGGTCCACTGGTGTTTGCAGACATAGCCTTCATGTGTTTAAGTGTGTGAGCATGCCCAGTATGACCTTTCAGTATGTTGATGACTGACATTGCCTTCATTTCTCTAAATGTGTGAGCATGCCCAGTAAAGCAGTCTGTACTGCATGCTTGGATCATGTCCAGGTGGTTTGTACTGCAGTACTGACCTTTGTGTTGTACACTGACAGGTAGCATGCTATGTCTTCAGGGTATCCATTTATCATTTGGCATTGAACGTGGCAACATGTCTGCATAGCAGGGGGAACACCTGTCTATTTCTATGTTTCTACACAGGATTGGGAGGGCACACCTGACTGTTACTACATTTCTATGTAGGATGAGAGGGAACACCTGACACTTGTACATATTTGCTAGGACTGTACTGGTATTGATTGTACTCCATTTCAGTCAGTCTTACCTATTGTGCTGGCTAGGCCATACCAGTGTAATACAGTTCTTATCTTTGGATTACCTACATATTAGTTTCTGACTTCCTAGCCTTCACAACTGACTTACCACTACCTGGTCTGCTGCAGTCTGTCAGTGTAGGCCTGGAGGGGGTGGTTACCCATAGCCCTCATTCAGAGTTCATAGTACAGCAGTTGTTTGTGTTTGTGTACACCTGTCCTACTGGCTGTGACTGTTGTTGGCTATGTGACCCCCCCACCTCCTGACTGGCATGTGTGAGTCCCTTATCTTGTGGGTGTCCCAGTACTGAGGTTGGTGCTGCAGGGCTGCCTATGTCGGATGCACATAGTACACTCCATATGCATGGTTAGTCACAGGTAGAGTAATGTTTGGCATCCCTTTTACTGTATGTGAGAGTAAGAGAGAGGTGCTATTCCCTGGGTCCCTCCCATGTCAGAGTATGTGCTATGTGTTGCCTCTTTGCCAGGGATAGGGCATACTGGGCACGCCTCCTTCTGCCTACTGGGGAAGGCTCAGGTTGTTCCTTCTCCGAGTCACTCTGTGCCTGTGATGGCATTGGTAATGGTGGGGGGCTGTGTGGCCCTGCCCCGTGCTGCTCCTGCTGCAGCTGTTTCCACAGGATCATATTGTGTAGCATGGCACATACAAGGATGATTTAGGTACATGTAGTTGGTGAGTACTGCAAGGCTCCGCCGGATGTGTCCATGCACCGGAACCGTGACTTGAGCATCGCAAATACATGTTCTGTTATGATTCTTGTTTGTGCGCATGCCTCATTATGGAGTTCTTGTTCAGGTGTGTGTGCATTTCTGATGGGTGTCATCAGCCACGGCTCCAGTGCATATCCAGCATCCCCCACTAGGTGACCATGTGGGATGTCCCCACTGACAAATTTCTGGTACAGCTGCATCAGATGCCAGATGTGAGAATCGTGATAGCTTCCAGGGCAGCCAGCACACACATTCAGTATTATGCCCTGGGCATCTCGCACAACCTGGCAGTTGATGGAAGGGTAGCCCTTGTGGTTGATGTAGACCCTACCCTGCTCACCGGGTGGTGCTTTGATACATATGTACATTCAGTCTATTGCACCCACTACCTCAGGGTATTCTGCTATTTGGTGGAAGAGACGCATATTGCTGGCCAATGCCTCATGGGTGATGGGGAAATATATGTGATCACACACGTGCTGACATGACATCCAGGAACTGGTGGAGTACACTGGATGCTGATGCCTGTGAAATCCCCATCATATCTCCAGTTGGCCTTTGAAAGGTACCTGTAGCTAGTATTCTTAGGCCTACACATACCTTGGTATCCACTGTGATGGGTTCCCCTCTGTTAGTTCTGTGTGTCAGGCATGACCGGCACAGCTCAACAATTTTCTGTAGGAGGTACCTGTTCAACCTATAGCACTCCACTATCTCCAGCTCATGTAGCTTTTGGTAGGTTACCCTGGGTCTGTACACTCATCTCTGTCTGCTCACTGTGGGTTGCTCGACAGCATTCACCTCCTCACCACCCTCAGCCTCTTCTACAAGCTGTACGATAGCTATTGCAGCCCATAACATTTTGCTGTTGTGAATGTTAAAAGTTCCCTGCTTGTTTACACCAGTGGTGTAGGGTGTGGGAAAAACCAGAGGGGTAGGAGTTTGCATAGTTTATAGTAGTGTTCTGGGCTGGGCTAATCTGCTGCCTGTGTAATTGGCTGGTTTTGATACGTTTCACCTGGCAGCTAACCTAGTACCCCTTGATTACCTTTCTACTGTTGTTTTCCCTTCCCATTGCCCTTCTGTTTCAGCCGGGGGGTGCGCCACACAATTGGTGTACTCTAATGTGCACACTGCTGCTATTTCCTGGTTTAACTTCTTTTATCTTCCTGTAGATCCTGGTGCACGGCGTGCACACCTGCTTACGCTTTGTCAAAAGTGCTAGGCAGATTTAGACACACCCCCTAGCTTAGCTGTGCTAAGCTAGGAGAAACTCTGAGCCACAGGGCTCCAATCCACTTACAGTATGCCTGACACACCCACCCATGATGTCACCTACCTCCTAGTCTTGCACTCATCTATTCATACTCTTACATTGTTGGGACCTGCCTTACATGCTGGAGAAAACTGGGATTCACTATCCTTCCCCTCATTTGCATAGGATTGCCTGCTAATGCATAGTTACATGTGTGCAAAAACAAAAATTGGCCAGCAAAAGCAGACACGGATGTTAGAATAAATAAGTCTTTTATTTCAAAAAAACATATTCAGACCGGTTTCGGCAAAGATTGCCTTCTTCAGTGTAGGACAAACATTTAATGCCCTGTTGTCATATGTAATATATACATAGTACAATCCAATAGGCAAGCAGAAGTCATGAATATTAATGAAAAACTGATAAAATGAGAAAAAAATGCCATGATGTCTTAAGCATTCAAAAAGGCTTGGAAAATGAACCAGTGCAACATGTGAATACAAAAATAAACAATATAAACAAATACAAAAGAAAAGACACAAGAATATAAACCAATGACAATGATAAGTGTAATAAACCATATAATAATGCATGGTGGTAAATTACGTATTAAGTAATTCTCATTACATATAGGGGAATGATCTGGACAAATAGAAACATAATAGATTAATAAACATGACTATCCTACATATAATATGTACATAATGAAAAATGATGAATGCCCCCTAAAAAAATTACATAATAAAAAATGCACCAAAGGTAATGAACCACAGATATATGAAACCTGAGACTAGACATAAATGATCCGTTGATGCTTGAAGACAGAAAAGTTCCACATAGTGGATCACTACAAATGGTCATTGAGGCCAGGAGAAAAAAGGCCCCCAAGGGTGACAATCCAGTATTTCTCTTTATGATCCAAAAGACCATGCCAACCCTGTTTATGACTACGATCGCCCATGATACGATCAATAATCATAAAAGTGAATTTGGCTTGTGGATGTTTAAGAGTATGTTGGTACAGGGCATTAGTGGTTTTCTGAATTCTAATATCACTGCGATGTTCATTGATTCTAGATCTGAAAGGCCTGGACGTTTGGCCAACATAAAACGCCCCACAATAACAATTGGCAAGGTACACAACCCAATCACTACCACAATTACCAAATATTTTGATGTTAAATACTCGACTGGTATTGCGTCTGGAAAATTCCTTAGATTTATTCATCAGTGAGCATGACCCGCAATGGCCACAGGGAAAAGAACCCATTAACTCCACACCATGTAATGTAAGTTGTTTATGAGTGGCCCCCCCTACTACCAATGTGTTTATAATGAGATAAGTATGAACCCAATGTTTTGCCTCGTTTATAAGCAAAGCGACACTGTTGCCCCAAAAGTGACCTCAATTGATCATTGGCAAGCAAAATGTTCCAGTGTTTGTTAATGCTGTTCCTTATCATGTTAATATTTCTACCAAACGTAGTGATGAATCGAAAGGGGGCCCCCAATGTTGTGTCCCGCTCTGTTTTATATTCTAACAACTCATCCCTACTGATCTGGTTGACCCGGCATCTGGCTAAGTTGACATCCTTGTTATCATAACCCCTGCTGGTAAATCTCTGACACAAATCAATGCAAGCTAAATCATATTCTGCCCCATTTGAACTGAGGCGCTTAATACGCATGAATTGTGACACCGGAATACTCCTGATAGTGTGGCGTGGATGCATGCTGGTAGCATGTAACAAAGTATTGTATTGTGGGTATTTATGGAAAACCTTAGTAGATAATGTAAGGTCCTGATTCTTGGTGACAGTAACATCCAAAAAATTAATGGTATTCTCATCATATGATAGCGAAAATTCCAGTCCCCATATATTACTGTTAAGGTATTCGACAAATTCACGTAAATAACCCAAATCTGCATGCCACACTAACCAGCAGTCATCCAGATAACATCGCCAGATGTCCATTTCAACCTGATAAATATTGTGTGAATTGTCATAAATCATGTACTCCTCAAAATAAGCCATGAAAAGGTCAGCATAGATGGGAGCGAAAGAAGCTCCCATTGCTGTACCTTGCAATTGCCAGTAACACTGGCCTTGAAAGTAAAACACATTTTTATTGAGTACATGTTCTGACAAACAAATGAGTAGAGTGTTAAATCCCGGTGTGTACAAATTTGCCCTGTTCAGCCAATATTGAAGAGATTGTAGGCCTGCCCAATGTGGAATGCTGGTATATAAAGCCTTGATGTCCAAAGTACACATATACCACCCTGGTTCTAACTGGGTATCCTGAATAATCTGTGGGAATTGGGTTGTGTCCTGCAACCTGGCCCTGACCATGCCCAACAGAGGTTTAAGATATTTGGTGAGAAAGGCTGATATAGGTTCAGTTAGTGATCCTATTCCGGAGACAATGGGTCTGCCCGGAGATTTAATTTGTGATTTATGAATTTTTGGCAAAAGATATAGAATCTGTTTGCAGGGTTCTGATACAGTTAGGGATGAGAGACATTTTTTGGTAATAATCCCCTCCTCTAAAGCAAGATTTAAAAAAGAATCAATTTCCTCTTTAAAATGCGGAGTTGGATCTATGGACATCTGCATATAGCAAGTTTTATCTGATAATTGTAACAACCCCTCCTGTATATAATCATCTGAATTAAGTACCACCACAGCACCTCCCTTATCAGGTGGGAGAACCGCTATGTCTTTTTTGTTACGTAGTTGATCCAATGCCAACTTATCACTTGTAGTAAGATTATTTTGTAACATAATATGACCATGATTCTCAAAGTGAAGGTCCCTTAATACAGATTCCATGAAAATCGACACATATTTGTTCATAGGTGGTTGAAACACAGATCTACCAAACCTAAATTCATCCGATGTATAGGAACTGTCCTGAGCAAAAAACAATTTCAGACTGAGGTTGCGACAAAAAGCCTGAAGATCCTGAATAATATGATATTCATGAGAGAAAAAAGCTGGTATATAATTAAGGCCCCTGTTCAATAGGGCTGTTTGTTCATCTGATAACAGGGTTCTAGAAAGATTCAAGACATTTTTGTTTGGTACCTGGGCTGTAACTAAGTCAGAAAATTGTTGAGTAAACCCTGAAAGGAGATGTCCAGAGGTTCTTTTCTTGTGCTTCCTGCCCCCCCGATGCCCTGTGCCATGTCTAAAGGGATGTTTTTATTACTTTTCTTTCAGTTGGACAATCCCCTATCAGAAATCCCTTCACTATCCGTAAAGGAAGAATCATCCCCTGATGTACTGTTAAAGGAACTATCCCTATTTTTTAAAATAGATCTAGGCCTTTTTTTGGTACGACCGGGCCCCAGCCTGGTTTGATCCGTTCCAGCAAATCTGACAGATCGACTGAACTCAAAGGGTCTACCCCTTTGATAATCTGAAAAGTCTCTATGGAATTTTTTGATTTTACGTTCCTTGACAATCTTTTCATGTTCAGTCAGATCTTTAGATAATTTTTTAATGTTATCTTGATATTTTGGAGAAGATTCAAATTTGCTAACATCAGAACATAATGTCTTAATTTCTTGTATATTCATATCAACAATCCTTTCATAATATTGTAATAATATATTCACAAATAACATGGACCCCACCTGTAACGCTTCCTTCCAGTCTTGATTTAACTTGTCATCCGGTCTCCCAACTAGGGGTTGAAGATGTATTCTAAGCCCCCTTGGGGCCATCTTCTGGGTAGAATAGGCTCGAAACAATTTAAGATGCCAAATATTGGATCTAAGTGTTTTGAATCCTTTGGTAAGGGAATGAAAAAACATATCACAATCCACGGATATTGGTGGTTCAGTAATGTCCGGATCATTGCTTGGTGGGGTGTTAATCCCAAAAACACCTATATCCTGCCTATCAGCACATAATCCGGACAAGATACTATCCAGGTCCATGCTGTGAATAGGTATGGGTGGTAACCCACACCACTAAAAGAAGGTGAATTATGAAATATCAATAGGGAACCCCAAGCGTACCAAAAAGTGGATAAGGTCCCCGTAACAATTATGTTCCAAATTAGAAAAGGGATACTCCCAATAGATGGCACCAGAATCAGGCAAAATGGGAAGGAAGCACACCAAAATTACAAGAATAAGTTTGGAAACTAATCAAGTCCAATACCAAAAGGTTGGCTAATGGATACAATAATGTGTAATGAAACCAATATGCTATTAATGAAAACTACCAAACAAAATACAACAAGTAATACAGCCCATTCAATAATAATATACTGAAATATAATTTTATACACAAAATGACAAACTGCCCAAGAAATAAGTCACTATACCATTTATTCTGTGGAACCAAGCAGTGAATGTGAATCCAAGAGGACAAAACAATGGTTTATACCAATCAAAATAATCTAAACGACATGCAAAATGATATTAAGGGCTCAGATAAAGATATTATGACATAAAGTCCCAAATAAGATGTATGGATTTAGCCCTAAGTATATTGATATCAATAGTACATTTATAACTCAACTGTCTGTGCAATATGATTGATCAAAAACATGTTGAGGACATAAATCCACTATATTAATTAGTCTATTTACTAAAATGGCAAAACCCATAGAGCAAAACCAGTATAATGATAGTGAATCAATTTGTCCAAGAACCACCAACAGCTCCCTATACTAGTAATGCAAGAGTTAACTATAAGTATGAAATGCCTGACGCCACATACATGAAAATACAAAAGATGAATATTGGAATATTATTAAATATTCAGCCTATACAAATAGCATTTGGGCTAAATAAAAAAATGTATCTTAAATATCGTAAGCTCAATAGAAAAAAACGCCACAATGGGTCAGATAGAACCTGGTCTAATAGTACAAAAGATGTACTAAAGTAGTAGAATGTATTACAAAAATAATACACATTGGTCAGCAAAAAATGTAGTAACAATAATACCATGTTAACATAACCCTTATTCTGTATTGATGAAGTCTGGATGTCAATAAAGCCCAAACAGACCACAAGAAAAGAGAACAAACAGTATCACTATAATCTCCCCAAATAGAGGATCACCTGATATAATATAATGAGTGAAAACCTATAGAATCCGATCCCTGAACAAATCGGACCAACTGTGTTCTACTTCTAAATCATTAAATATCCAAGGTGTTCCCTAAATATTAAAAGGCAAGTGATACCATACATCACAAGGGTATAAAAAAAATATGTGTTTGTCTGGACTTTAACACAAGTGAAATTTGAAAACCATAACTTCACAACTGTGTAATAACAAATCACACAGCCCACAGTATTAATGAGAGATATCAATATCCAAAGAGACCTAAAAATCATAATAGTCTGTCATGAATGTCATTCAAAAATATATAAAAATAACCATAGGACAGATATAAGGTTAGCATAAAGTATGCCCAACTCGACAAACGTCGAGTGATACTCTTGCATGTTGACCCGTAGCCTGAGTGTAACAAAAACTAAGTGTATAGTCTCAAACTAATATAATGTCCCACAATGGAATATAGTTCTCATAATCCCAAACCACCATCCATGAACCAATATAATGTTCGATGATGTCCCAACAGTTCTATGTAAATTTTGATGAAAAAAAGAAAAAAATATAGTTCACAGTTGCACTGAATTCTTGTTGAACACTAAGAGTTTAGGACACATAGTCCCCGGTTGGTATGGGTTGAATTCCCTACGGTATATTCCCGTTCCACTCCATCAAGCACAAAATGCGAAAAAAATGTAGGAATTGTCACAAGATTCACGCCAAAAATATAGTTCACAATTGCTCAGAGTTGTTACTGAACACTAGAAAGTAAGACACATGGTCCCCACTAGGTACACGCTGGATTCCCTTCAGTGTAGTCTCATTCAATCCCATCAAACAACAAATGAAAACAAATGTACAAATGTTCACAAGACTCAAGCCCATATGACACTCGTAGTGGCCATGAAATGTCCGAAGAACAGATATTGTGCTGAAATAATGTTCTCCCCGTTCATAGGAACATCAATAGATTTTACTTCTCCCTGGTTCTAAGTCAGAAATATTAAGTAGAAAACACATATTGCCATGCGACCAAATCCGAACATCAAATAATAGTAATAGCGTTCACCACTGTCAAAAAGTAGAAAACAGTATCAGTTAGGCGAAGCGAAGCACGATGAAACTCTCACAAGCCTGAAGTAAAGTAATTCACCTAGCTCACGCCAGTACCCTACTCCCAAACTGAGCCGAAAAGTACCCAGTAAACAGAATCCAATGAAGCGAAAACACTTTGGTAACGATATATTTGAATGGCATTGTCCAAAGTCATTAATCCACAAATGGTAGAAAAGTCAATTAGAAAAAACTTACATATATAGAGAACCAGGGGTTTAGGCCAGGACTACATATCAAAGGCCTGCTCAATTGCATCAAAATGGCATTATCCACAGGGGACAAAAAACACTTAGTTTTTGTTACACTCAGGCTACGGGTCAACATGCAAGAGTATCACTCGACGTTTGTCGAGTTGGGCATACTTTATGCTAACCTTATATCTGTCCTATGGTTATTTTTATATATTTTTGAACGACATTCATGACAGACTATTATGATTTTTAGGTCTCTTTGGATATTGATATCTCTCATTAATACTGTGGGCTGTGTGATTTGTTATTACACAGTTGTGAAGTTATGGTTTTCAAATTTCACTTGTGTTAAAGTCCAGACAAACACATATTTTTTTTATACCCTTGTGATGTATGGTATCACTTGCCTTTTAATATTTAGGGAACACCTTGGACATTTAATGATTTAGAAGTAGAACACAGTTGGTCCGATTTGTTCAGGGATCGGATTCTATAGGTTTTCACTCATTATATTATATCAGGTGATCCTCTATTTGGGGAGATTATAGTGATACTGTTTGTTCTCTTTTCTTGTGGTCTGTTTGGGCTTTATTGACATCCAGACTTCATCAATACAGAATAAGGGTTATGTTAACATGGTATTATTGTTACTACATTTTTTGCTGACCAATGTGTATTATTTTTGTAATACATTCTACTACTTTAGTACATCTTTTGTACTATTAGACCAGGTTCTATTTGACCCATTGTGGCGTTTTTTTCTATTTAGCTTACGATATTTAAGATACATTTTTTTATTTAGCCCAAATGCTATTTGTATAGGCTGAATATTTAATAATATTCCAATATTCATCTTTTGTATTTTCATGTATGTGGCGTCAGGCATTTCATACTTATAGTTAACTCTTGCATTACTAGTATAGGGAGCTGTTGGTGGTTCTTGGACAAATTGATTCACTATCATTATACTGGTTTTGCTCTATGGGTTTTGCCATTTTAGTAAATAGACATTAATATAGTGGATTTATGTCCTCAACATGTTTTTGATCAATCATATTGCACAGACAGTTGAGTTATAAATGTACTATTGATATCAATATACTTAGGGCTAAATCCATACATCTTATTTGGGACTTTATGTCATAATATCTTTATCTGAGCCCTTAATATCATTTTGCATGTCGTTTAGATTATTTTGATTGGTATAAACCATTGTTTTGTCCTCTTGGATTCACATTCACTGCTTGGTTCCACAGAATAAATGGTATAGTGATTTATTTCTTGGGCAGTTTGTCATTTTGTGTATAAAAATTATATTTCAGTATATTATTATTGAATGGGCTGTATTACTTGTATTTTGTTTGGTAGTTTTCATTAATAGCATATTGGTTTCATTACACATTATTGTATCCATTAGCCAACCATTTGGTATTGGACTTGATTAGTTTCCAAACTTATTCTTGTAATTTTGGTGTGCTTCCTGCCCATTTTGCCTGATTCTGGTGCCATCTATTGGGAGTATCCCTTTTCTAATTTGGAACATAATTGTTACGGGGACCTTATCCACTTTTTGGTACGCTTGGGGTTCCCTATTGATATTTCATAATTCACCTTCTTTTAGTGGTGTGGGTTACCACCCATACCTATTCACAGCATGGACCTGGATAGTATCTTGTCCGGATTATGTGCTGATAGGCAGGATATAGGTGTTTTTGGGATTAACACCCCACCAAGCAATGATCCGGACATTACTGAACCACCAATATCCTTGGATTGTGATATGTTTTTTCATTCCCTTACCAAAGGATTCAAAACACTTAGATCCAATATTTGGCATCTTAAATTGTTTCGAGCCTATTCTACCCAGAAGATGGCCCCAAGGGGGCTTAGAATACGTCTTCAACCCCTAGTTGGGAGACCGGATGACAAGTTAAATCAAGACTGGAAGGAAGCGTTACAGGTGGGGTCCATGTTATTTGTGAATATATTATTACAATATTATGAAAGGATTGTTGATATGAATATACAAGAAATTAAGACATTATGTTCTGATGTTAGCAAATTTGAATCTTCTCCAAAATATCAAGATAACATTAAAAAATTATCTAAAGATCTGACTGAACATGAAAAGATATTCAAGGAATGTAAAATCAAAAAATTCCATAGAGACTTTTCAGATTATCAAAGGGGTAGACCCTTTGAGTTCAGTCGATCTGTCAGATTTGCTGGAACGGATCAAACCAGGCTGGGGCCCGGTCATACCAAAAAGAGGCCTAGATCTATTTTAAAAAATAGGGATAGTTCCTTTAACAGTACATCAGGGGATGATTCTTCCTTTACGGATAGTGATGGGATTTCTGATAGGGGATCACCCAACAGAAAGAAAAGTAATAAAAACATCCCTTTAGATGTGGCACAGGGCATCGGGGGGGCAGGAAGCACAAGAAAAGAACCTCTGGACATCTCCTTTCAGGGTTTACCCAACAATTTTCTGACTTAGTTACAGCCCAGGTACCAAACAAAGATGTCTTGAATCTTTCTAGAACCCTGTTATCAGATGAACAAACAGCCCTATTGAACAGGGGCCTTAATTATATACCAGCTTTTTTCTCTCATGAATATCATATTATTCAGGATCTTCAGGCTTTTTGTCGCAACCTCAATCTGAAATTGTTTTTTGCTCAGGACAGTTCATATACATCGGATGAATTTAGGTTTGGTAGATCTGTGTTTCAACCACCTATGAACAAATATGTTTCGATTTTCATGGAATCTGTATTAAGGGACCTTCACTTTGAGAATCATGGTCATATTATGTTACAAAATAATTTTACTACAAGTGATAAGGTGGCATTGGATCAACTACGTAACAACAAAGACATATCGGTTCTCCCAGCTGATAAGGGAGGTGCTCTGGTGGTACTTAATTCAGATGATTATATACAGGAGGGGTTGTTACAATTATCAGATAAAACTTGCTATATGCAGATGTCCATAGATCCAACTCCGCATTTTAAAGAGGAAATTGATTCTTTTTTAAATCTTGCTTTAGAGGAGGGGATTATTACCAAAAAATGTCTCTCATCCCTAACTGTATCAGAACCCTGCAAACAGATTCTATATCTTTTGCCAAAAATTCATAAATCTTATTTTATTATTTTATTTATTTTACATTTGTTGACCGGGCTAGTCCAACTGGATTTATGTCCATTTTCAGTGGAGGCCCGGGGAGAAAAGCTCCAGAGGTACAAAAAAATCTTACAAATACAAATAATACATAGTAAAAGTGTGTTATGCAATGGGAAGAATGATATGTAATCACACATATTATAGATCTTAAAAAACGAAATAAGCTAACTTAGACAAAAGGCCTGTGGAGAAAAGCTCCAGGGCTAATACAATTTTACAATTACAAATATTGCTTAGAACTAATGTGTTATATAATCACTTATATTTTAGTTCATGACTAACTAGAAAAGGCTAAATTAGAAAGAGTTTAAGTTAGAGGTTAACTCTTAGCAATACAAAAGGAAGGTCAGAAATGTTAAAATGAATAATGTAATATTTACAAAGATAAGGGAAAATTTGTTAGTTGGAGAGTTGACGTAGAGGCAAGGGTCAAAGTGGTTAAGGAAGGTTTATGATAGAGTAAGGTGTATACAGGTTAGTCTGGGTTGGTACAAGAGCAAAGCCAGAATTTATTAAAGTGTCTTAATAGTTGTTTCTTAAAGAGTGGAAGAGTGGACAAAGAAGAGATATCAGATGGAAGATTGTTCCATATTTTACCTACTGAGTTAGAGAAAAGGCAGTTGCCTGCAGAATTATTAGTTTTGGTAATATTAACAAGTAGTTTTCAGAGGAACGTAGTTGTTTCAGGTTTATGTAGGGAGTCAAGAGGGTATAAAGAGCTGGTGTTTTAGAAGGTTGGTATAGGATTTTGTGTGCTATTAAAAGTTGTTGAAAAATGAGCTTGTTAGGGAGTTCCAGCCAGTGTAGTTGTTTTAGGTTTAGACAGTGGTGGGTTCTGAATTGGGATGAGGTGGCAAATCTGGCAATATTATGATAAGATGTAGTAAGTTTCTTAAGGTTACTTTTAGATAGATTAGTGTAAATGGGGGAGGCATACAGAAGGGTAGAGATAAGGTGTGTTTGGGCTAAGGTTGTCCTAGCTTCAGGTGTGAGGAAGGGCTTTATTCTGTACAGGGATCCTATTTTCTTATTAACTGCTTTTATAGTACTGTTGATTTGAGTATCATAGTTAAGATTGTTATCGATAATAACACCGAGAAGTTTAGTTGTGGAATCAGGAGAGATAATTGTGTTGTCAGTTGCTGTAATAGAGAAGTTTAATAAAGTTGATTTACGTGTAGGTGAAAAGAGTAATAATTTTGTTTTCTTAGGGTTAAGGAGTAGGCAGCGATTGGAGAACCACTGTTCAACAGTTGAGAAGGCTGTTTGAGTTTGAGTCTGGAGTTCAGTTTGAGAAGAAGCAGTGCAAATAATGGTGGAATCATCTGCATATTGTATGCAGGTGGTGTTGGGTATAGATGATTGGAGGTCGTTGATAAAGATGGAAAATAGGAGTGGGCCAAGGATAGACCCTTGTGGTACTCCTAAAGAAATAGGGAGGAGAGCAGATAGTGAGTTTTTCCAGAGAACAGCTTGCTGCCAGTTATCTAGATAGGAAGCAAACCAGGTTATGGAAGAGGGATCCAGGGCCAGAGATTTTAGTGTGTGCAGAAGAAGTGAATGATTCACCATATCAAAGGCTTTTGATAGGTCTAAGAAAAGAGAAGATGTAAGTTTGTTGTTGTTGCGGTTGAAGTTTATGGTATTGGTAAAGGAGAGTAAAGCTGTGGTGGTACTGTGGGCAGGTCTGAAACCATGTTGAGTGTCAGCTAGAAGGTTGTTATGGAGGAGATGGTTGAGTAGTTGTTTATGTATACATTTCTCCATGATTTTGGCTATGGGGGATAGAAGTGCTATGGGACGATAGTTGGAGAAGTCATAAGATTTGCCTCCTTTATGTAGATATCTTCCAGACTGTTGGAAAAATACCTTCTTTTATTGATCTGTTTATCAGGATAGAGACAGGGTAAGCAATGGATTTTGCTGCTAGTTGCAAGAATTCAGCAGGAAGCTTGTCTGCAGAAGGGGTAGTAGGTTTTAGTTTATGGAGAAGAGATTGTATAAAGGAGGTAGATACAGGTTGTAGATTAAAGGGAGGGATAGTGTTTATTAAGGTATGTGGAGGTAGTTTAGAAGTATCTGGAGATAGATGGTTGGCTAGAGTTTGTATAGAATTGGTGAAGAAGGAATTAAAGTTATTGGCTGTTAGTGTGGGGTTATCTGGGTCGGAATCCTGTGGGTTGGGGGTAATTATTTTGCCTGGGGTCAGCAGATTATTAATACATGACCAGAATGTTTTGGTTCATTTTTGTAGTATTTTGAAGCTGAACGTAGTATTTCTTTTTGTCTGATAGGATTGCTTTTACTGTTTCTTAGTTCTCTAAAGTTTTGGTGGTCATTTGGACTTTTGGAGGTACGCCATTTATGCCAAGATTTGTTTCTTAGGGCTATTTTATGCTTAGTATTTGTGGTTAGCCAGGGAGCAGTTTTAGTTTTAGTTTTAATGGTGCGACTTGGGGCGTGCTGATTAAGTATAGCTAGGAATGTAGAATTGAAGTGGTCTACTGCTTTGTTGAGTGGGAGATATTTTAGTGGGGCCCAATGACATTGTGAAAGTTCGGCTTGAAAGTGATCAGGGTTAAATTGCTTTTTTGAGTGTAGAGTTTGGAAAGTGGTGGGTAGGGTTAGGTTTGTTTTGCATCTAATGATATAGGTTAGTGCGTGGTCACTAAGGTCATCTGGAAGGATGTGAGATTGGTAGGTTTGCAAGGGGGTATTTGTAAGAATCCAGTCTAGGGTGGTATACTTATTGTTTGCTTTATTAAATCTCGTGGGACCATCGATAAGTTGTTTGAAGCCATAGAGGTTAATGTGGGAAGTAGGGTTATCATTGTTACAGGAATTCCAATCTATGTTGAAGTCCCCTAGGATTAGTGTTTCTTGTGGGAGTTTGATAGAAAGTTGGTAAAGTATATCTTCAAGGGTATTGATGTTATTTCCAAGGGGGAGATAAGTACAAATGATGTTTATTGCTTTAGTGTTACTGAGTTGTATTTTGGAGCTAATAACTTCTGCATTTGTGTTTTGGGTAAGAGTCAGGTCTAGAGGATTAAGTTTAAGTTTTGCTTTGTACAGAATGGCTACCCCACCTCCTTTCTTGGTAGTGCGATCAAGTCTAATCATGTTATAACCGGGTGGGGTAATTTCGATGTCTTTAATGGAAGGTTTTAACCAAGTTTCTGATAGGCATAAAATGTCAAACTTTTGAGTTTCAAGGAGGGCATGGAGTTGACTGATTTTGTTGCAGATACTACGTATATTAAGATGGGCTATGGAAAGGGAATTAGAAGGGTTAGAGTACAAGAGAGATAATGGTTTAGGTTGGTTTTGTTTGATGTTGGTTGAAGTAAGATGTGGGCCAGGATTAGGGTGAATATCACCATCTTGTAGTAAGTGGAAAAGAGTAAGAAATATATGTTGTTTAAGATTATAGTGAGAAAGATATGTCTTTTTGGTTAGAGTCTTTATAAATTTGCAATGTACTAGCCTGTGGTATTTGGCTAGAAGGTATATGGACTGAGAGGGTGAGAGTATATTGGATGCAGATAAAGGTATTGCGTGTGTAGAGGTGCTTTTAGAGGGCAGTGAGGGAGAGTTATTCTTGGAGAATTCGTAAGAAGTTATGATATAAGTAGATAAAAGAGATGATAATAATAGTATAGAGATCAGTGATTTCAGTAAAGGATGGATGGATAATATGGGCATTGTGAACTAGGTGGTTGTTTGTAGTGATATAGGATATAGTGTGATGAGGTAATGTTAGATGATAGTAATTAGATAGGGTGGGGCTGGAGGTAGGGATGTAATGAGATAGGTATAGTGTTTAAGATAGGGGAGGGTGTGTAGGTATGAGAGTGGTAACTGAGATGTATTTAGGGAGTAGTGTGGAGCTGTGATTGGAGAGGAGGTAAATAGGGGTGTGGCAATATTCCAGATAATTGTAGGACCCCGGGGGGTGGGTGGGAATTGGGGGTAGGGAGGGGAGCGGAGTGAGCCCGCAGGGCGAACGGAGCGGGAAGAGAAGAGCCAAAGGAGAAGAGGACCAGGAGAAAGACTATCAGTAAGTACTCAGAATGAAGATAAGTAAGGCAAAGGGATATAAGTAACTTTGTTGTCAAGAGGTAGGAGCGAGTAGAAGCTCAGAGCTACAGAGAAGGGTAGAAAGAGGTAGTGGAGCAGAAAGGGGCGAACAGTAAGATAGGGTGAGAAAAAGAGAGGTTGCTAGGTATGAGCAGTGTACAAAAGAAAAGAAAAGAGAGCCCCTAGTAGATGGGGGCCAGTTAAAAGCCACAGCAGGTACTTCTATCAATGCTGTATACAGGGCCTGAGGGTTCAAGCGTGAGGCAAGCTGATACGGATATTACAGGGAATGTATGATAAGTAGATAGAGAGGAGGAGAGGGGAGGTTTGGATTGCAGGCTGCTGGCTGAGCTGACTTTGGAGTATACAATATCACTGGGAAAGAGGCATACAAAGATGTATTTAAATCCAGCAGAAGTTCTAGGACATACTTCCTTATGTCTTTCCAGGTGAAGGCTCCCCTTAGTGGGATAGCTTTCCTTCAATTAGGAGAGGAGACAGCAGTTAGGGATAAGATGCAAGATCCAAGACCAGCAGGTGGTCAAGGGGTTGTGTGGCTGGGAAAAGGAGATAGAAAGGAGATAGTTAAGTTATAGACCAAACACAAGCTTAAGGAAGCACTACATTAACATACAGGTAACATCTTCATGAAAGTACTCACTATCCAGCAATAGTTCCATTTGAAGTTAGTGCAGGCAAAAAACAAATCAGTTATACTGTACTATGGCAGAAATTAAAACAGATAAAACATATGTATGAGCAGACTAGAGAGCGGCATGAAAAACACAGTTACCACATCTAGAGCAAGGCCATGGTAACAAAATTCCACTGAAATATTAGATATCCAGTCAAGATTGCCGTAGAGGTAGACTAACTAACAATATTCACACATAAGACTGTAATAAGCTGGGTTATGATAAGTCTCAGCATGAGCTAGAGGAAGTGTATAAAGGTTCAGGTAAGCTGAGTAGGTTACACATAAAACCATCTGTTAATATCAGCTTGAGTCGCCAAGGATATATAGACCATTTAAGTTAATTATACTTAAGAGAAAAAAGTATTATACACTAAACAGCAAACAGCAAGCATGGTATGGGGAACGTAATAATATACGAAGTGGTTAAAAATAATCTGAGCGAGTGTTGAGTCGCTAAAAACTAGCATGTTCTCACACTTCGCATTGTAAGTAAACTCTTGAGTTGTAAACCCTTGTAACCTTGCAAAGATAACCTAAGCGAGTGTCGAGACGCTAAAAACCAGCGTGTTTCCACACTTCGTGTTATCTATTTAAGATGACAATTGAAAACTTTGTACTCTTTTCAATAATCTGGGCGAGTGTTGGGCCGCTAAAAACTAGCGTGTTCTCACACTTCTCATTGTATGTGAAAACTTTAGAAACCTAAGCGAGCGTTAAGTTGCTAAAAACCAGCATGTTCTTCACGCTTCGCGTTGTATATTCAAGATGCTAAGTGTAGACCCTTATAACCCTAAATGACCTGAGCGAGTGTTGAGCCGATAAAACTAGCGTGTTCAAACACTGCTCATAGAGGTGGGTTCAAAGGGATGAGTGTAAGCTTTAAAGTGAATGGATCTTCCCTCAGGATGTAAACATTAAGCTTGACTATGAAGCGCTGCTATAGCGCATGTAGCGCCACTGTGAAATAGTATCCAGGCACTCGAGAGGGAGTGAATAACTACTTATTTCCTTGTCTAGGAAACCGGTCTTTTACGTAGACGACTTGTTTTATAATATGAATTGGGCACACAAGCGGTAGGAGCGTACAGTTTTAAACGCTGATCTGCATCAGCTGTTTATGTACTGTGCGAGTCGTGAGACCGACCATAACCCATCCACTACTCTGAACTGCAGCTACAAACATTAAATATGTACACAGTCTATACAAGTAAAGCTACACACAAAGACTATAAGATACTAAAAAAGCAACATCAAATGAAAGCAAAACACGCTACTCACAAAGTACGCCAAAGGCAGGAACACTCAGCAGCCAGGGAGGTCCAAGGAAGAGAGGTGGCTGAATCAGGGCAGGTATATTTATGGGTTTTGGGAGGAAGTGGGATAGGATGGGGGAGGGGGAGGAGTAGGAGGCAGATGGGATAGGATGGGAGAGGGGGAGGAGTAGGAGGCAGGCAGAAAGAAACGAAAGGGAGGTGATAGTATCAGTCTGGAGCAAGGAATTAGAATATCACAGGAGGAGGTAGTAAAAGCAATGATCTGAGAGTGTAGAGGGTATAGATAGCTGAGGGTGATAAAAAATCTAAGTAGTAAGTAAAGAGGTAGAAATAATTGTAAAGTGAAGAAGGGCTATAAAAGGGAGGAAATAAGAGCAGAGAAGAGCCAAAGGAGAAGAGGACCAGGAGAAAGACTATCAGTAAGTACTCAGAATGAAGATAAGTAAGGCAAAGGGATATAAGTAACTTTGTTGTCAAGAGGTAGGAGCGAGTAGAAGCTCAGAGCTACAGAGAAGGGTAGAAAGAGGTAGTGGAGCAGAAAGGGGTGAACAGTAAGATAGGGTGAGAAAAAGAGAGGTTGCTAGGTATGAGCAGTGTACAAAAGAAAAGAAAAGAGAGCCCCTAGTAGATGGGGGCCAGTTAAAAGCCACAGCAGGTACTTCTATCAATGCTGTATACAGGGCCTGAGGGTTCAAGCGTGAGGCAAGCTGATACGGATATTACAGGGAATGTATGATAAGTAGATAGAGAGGAGGAGAGGGGAGGTTTGGATTGCAGGCTGCTGGCTGAGCTGACTTTGGAGTATACAATATCACTGGGAAAGAGGCATACAAAGATGTATTTAAATCCAGCAGAAGTTCTAGGACATACTTCCTTATGTCTTTCCAGGTGAAGGCTCCCCTTAGTGGGATAGCTTTCTTCCTTCAATTAGGAGAGGAGACAGCAGTTAGGATAAGATGCAAGATCCAAGACCAGCAGGTGGTCAAGGGGTTGTGTGGTTCCTTATGTCTTTCCAGGTGAAGGCTCCCCTTAGTGGGATAGCTTTCTTCCTTCAATTAGGAGAGGAGACAGCAGTTAGGGATAAGATGCAAGATCCAAGACCAGCAGGTGGTCAAGGGGTTGTGTGGTTCCTTATGTCTTTCCAGGTGAAGGCTCCCCTTAGTGGGATAGCTTTCTTCCTTCAATTAGGAGACGAGACAGCAGTTAGGGATAAGATGCAAGATCCAAGACCAGCAGGTGGTCAAGGGGTTGTGTGGTTCCTTATGTCTTTCCAGGTGAAGGCTCCCCTTAGTGGGATAGCTTTCTTCCTTCAATTAGGAGAGGAGACAGCAGTTAGGGAATAGATGCAAGATCCAAGACCAGCAGGTGGTCAAGGGGTTGTGTGGTTCCTTATGTCTTTCCAGGTGAAGGCTCCCCTTAGTGGGATAGCTTTCTTCCTTCAATTAGGAGAGGAGACAGCAGTTAGGGATAAGATGCAAGATCCAAGACCAGCAGGTGGTCAAGGGGTTGTGTGGTTCCTTATGTCTTTCCAGGTGAAGGCTCCTTAGTGGGATAGCTTTCTTCCTTCAATTAGGAGAGGAGACAGCAGTTAGGGATAAGATGCAAGATCCAAGACCAGCAGGTGGTCAAGGGGTTGTGTGGTTCCTTATGTCTTTCCAGGTGAAGGCTCCTTAGTGGGATAGCTTTCTTCCTTCAATTAGGAGAGGAGACAGCAGTTAGGATAAGATGCAAGATCCAAGACCAGCAGGTGGTCAAGGGGTTGTGTGGTTCCTTATGTCTTTCCAGGTGAAGGCTCCCCTTAGTGGGATAGCTTTCTTCCTTCAATTAGGAGAGGAGACAGCAGTTAGGGATAAGATGCAAGATCCAAGACCAGCAGGTGGTCAAGGGGTTGTGTGGTTCCTTATGTCTTTCCAGGTGAAGGCTCCCCTTAGTGGGATAGCTTTCTTCCTTCAATTAGGAGAGGAGACAGCAGTTAGGATAAGATGCAAGATCCAAGACCAGCAGGTGGTCAAGGGGTTGTGTGGTTCCTTATGTCTTTCGAGGTGAAGGCTCGGCTTAGTGGGATAGCTTTCTTCCTTCAATTAGGAGAGGAGACAGCAGTTAGGGATAAGATGCAAGATCCAAGACCAGCAGGTGGTCAAGGGGTTGTGTGGTTCCTTATGTCTTTCCAGGTGAAGGCTCCCCTTAGTGGGATAGCTTTCTTCCTTCAATTAGGAGAGGAGACAGCAGTTAGGGATAAGATGCAAGATCCAAGACCAGCAGGTGGTCAAGGGGTTGTGTGGTTCCTTATGTCTTTCCAGGTGAAGGCTCCCCTTAGTGGGATAGCTTTCTTCCTTCAATTAGGAGAGGAGACAGCAGTTAGGGATAAGATGCAAGATCCAAGACCAGCAGGTGGTCAAGGGGTTGTGTGGAAAGTACGCCAAAGGCAGGAACACTCAGCAGCCAGGGAGGTCCAAGGAAATCACTAATTAAACCTCCGGGCAGACCCATTGTCTCCGGAATAGGATCACTAACTGAACCTATATCAGCCTTTCTCACCAAATATCTTAAACCTCTGTTGGGCATGGTCAGGGCCAGGTTGCAGGACACAACCCAATTCCTACAGATTATTCAGGATACCCAGTTAGAACCAGGGTGGTATATGTGTACTTTGGACGTCAAGGCTTTATATACCAGCATTCCACATTGGGCAGGCCTACAATCTCTTCAATATTGGCTGAACAGGGCAAATTTGTACACACCGGGATTTAACACTCTACTCATTTGTTTGTCAGAACATGTACTCAATAAAAATGTGTTTTACTTCCAAGGCCAGTGTTACTGGCAATTGCAAGGTACAGCAATGGGAGCGTCTTTCGCTCCCATATATGCTGACTTTTTCATGGCTTATTTTGAGGAGTACATGATTTATGACAATTCACACAATATTTATCAGGTTGAAATGGACATCTGGCGACGTTATCTGGATGACTGCTGGTTAGTGTGGCGTGCAGATTTGGGTTATTTACGTGAATTTGTTGAATACCTTAACAGTAATATATGGGGACTGGAATTTTCGCTATCATATGATGAGAATACCATTAATTTTTTGGATGTTACTGTCTCCAAGAATCAGGACCTTACATTATCTGCTAAGGTTTTCCGTAAATACCCACAATACAATACTTTGTTACATGCTACCAGCATGCATCCACGCCACACTATCAGGAGTATTCCGGTGTCACAATTCATGCTTATTAAGTGCCTCAGTTCAAATGGGGAAGAATATGATTTAGCTTGCATTGATTTGTGTCAGAGATTTACCAGCAGGGGTTATGATAACAAGGATGTCAACTTAGCCAGATGCCGTGTCAACCAGATCAGTAGGGATAAGTTGTTAGAATATAAAACAGAGCGGGACACCACATTGGGGGCCCCCCTTCGATTCATCACTACGTTTGGTAGAAATATTAACATGATAAGGAACACCATTAACAAACACTGGAACATTTTGCTTGCCAATGATCAATTGAGGTCACTTTTGGGGCAACAATGTCGCTTTGCTTATAAACGAGGCAAAACATTGGGTTCATACTTATCTCATTATAAACACATTGGTAGTGGGGGGGCCACTCATAAACAACTTACATTACATGGAGTGGAGTTAGTGGGTTCTTTTCCCTGTGGTCATTGCGGGTCATGCTCACTGATGAATAAATCTAAGGAATTTTCCAGTCACAATACCAGTCAAGTATTTAACATCAAAATATTTGGTAATTGTGGTAGTGATTGGGTTGTGTACCTTGCCAATTGTTACTGTGGGGCATTTTATGTTGGCCAAACGTCCAGGCCCCTCAGATCTAGAATCAATGAACATCGCAGTGATATTAGAATTCAGAAAACCACTAATGCCCTGTACCAACATACTCTTAAACATCCACAAGCCAAATTCACTTTTATGATTATTGATCGTATCATGGGCGATCGTAGTCATAAACAGGGTTGGCATGGTCTTTTGGATCATAAAGAGAAATACTGGATTGTCACCCTTGGGGGCCTTTTTTCTCCTGGCCTCAATGACCATTTGTAGTGATCCACTATGTGGAACTTTTCTGTCTTCAAGCATCAACGGATCATTTATGTCTAGTCTCAGGTTTCATATATCTGTGGTTCATTACCTTTGGTGCATTTTTTATTATGTAATTTTTTAGGGGGCATTCATCATTTTTCATTATGTACATATTATATGTAGGATAGTCATGTTTATTAATCTATTATGTTTCTATTTGTCCAGATCATTCCCCTATATGTAATGAGAATTACCTAATACGTAATTTACCACCATGTATTATTATATGGTTTATTACACTTATCATTGTCATTGGTTTATATTCTTGTGTCTTTTCTTTTGTATTTGTTTATATTGTTTATTTTTGTATTCACATGTTCCACTGGTTCATTTTCCAAGCCTTTTTGAATGCTTAAGACATCATGGCATTTTTTTCTCATTTTATCAGTTTTTCATTAATATTCATGACTTCTGCTTGCCTATTGGATTGTACTATGTATATATTACATATGACAACAGGGCATTAAATGTTTGTCCTACACTGAAGAAGGCAATCTTTGCTGAAACCGGTCTGAATATATTTTTTTGAAATAAAGGACTTATTTATTCTAACATCCATGTCTGCTTTTGCTGGCCAATTTTTGTTTTTGCTGATATGGTTTTGGCCGTGCAGTCCCCCGTGCATAGGACTTTGTTTGGAATAGTTACATGTGTCACACTGAGCCTCCCCCCTTGGCTACCACTATTAACTGGCTGGGTTGTCTTTTGCCTGCCATTGACTTGCATGGCAGAATACTGATTTTAGTTGGAATGCTTGTTTTAGGTTTATTTTCTTATTTCCCCCCAATCCTGTTTGTGCGCCACTACCCTATGCTTCAACAGCCATGATCGGTAGTAATAAAATAAAAATTGTATTTTGTACATTTTGCATTGTTTGCAATGCCAGTGGCCTTATACTTGGCCATTGGCATGCTTCCTCAATGATATGCAGCCTTTATTTGGAGCTGTCATGTCCCCGTTTTGGATTTTGCAGAACCATACTTGGTTACTAACTGAGTACATTTCTACATATTACACTTGTCCTACATGCCCTAATTCCAGCTTCCTGGATAGCAGATTTACCTCATTTGCATGGTTTTCACCCTCAAATGGGGTCATTTGTTTACAGGGGCTGGGAACGTGCAGCACTAGTGCTAGAGCGCTCACGTATGTCACACGAGCACCTACATGGATCACTAGGCCACCATATTGTCAATATTATCCCTTACACTGATCATGCACGCCATGCAAGCTTTTGAGAATCCGGGGGACTGTGTATACTGTGTGTACCTACTAGAGAACTTTGTAAATATGTTTGTATCATATCTGTTATGTTCTGTTTGTGTTATCTGGAGTTTTTCTCTCTGGGCCTCTGCTGAAAATGGACATGTTTCCAGTTGGACTATCCCGGTCAACAAATGTAAAATAAAATAAACAAATAAATTTGGTCTAGGCTCCTTAATGGTCTCCAGGACTACATGCCTAATAACTACAAACTTGCTGTCATTTGCTAGCCACTCTCTATTGCACAGCTAGCCTAGTTTGCAAATGTTATAGCAATATCACCAGCACACCAATTTTGTTTTCTTTTTTTGTAATGTAACAAGGCAATTGATCATTCAAGGGCAGGAGGCACTGCATTTGTAGATGAAGTACTGAAATCAAAGTTGTTTGCTAGCAGCAACCTCTGCATTAGTAATGGCTCTATTTAATATAGAATTTTTCAAATAATGTCTACTTCTGCAGAGACTGTACATATTGATTGGTATTGGTGGATTATAATGACTGCAGTTTGAATGGCCTTTTATGGTCGAAATATTCTGAAATGGTCAGTTTTTTTCATTATTGGTTCATATATTTTGTTTCCCTGCTTACAGAAAAATGTTCAAAACACACCCTAACAAAAGTTGCATTATACAAGGAATATAGTTTAATGCAACCAAAGAACACATGTATTTATGCATATTCATAAAAATGCATGCAGTTGACCCATGGTTCGAAAACAGCGTGAGGCCTGATTTACACTTACTCTGCCACTGGTCAGATATATTTTCAGTGAACATGAGTTTCAATGGAAGAAAAGTTTATAGTTGCTAAGTTTGTTTTTAATGTGAGACTGTTTTGTTTTGTTTCGCAAATGGCCATCACTGTTTGTGCTATAAAATCTGAAATTAAAGTTTTGAATTAAAAACTTTAAATTAAATGCAAATTAAAAGTAAAGAAGAAAAAAGTATGCACACCGCCAGGTTTGAACAGTATTTATGGTACTTCGGGAGAGACAGCCAAGCAACGGGACACTTGAATGGCTACATGTGTGTGCATGGCGGGGGGTGTAGGCTGATCCATTTACCTGCCTAGAGTCCCACTTGACTGTGACTGGCTCTGCCTTTGACATATCTTTCCTTCTACAGACTGAGTAATCCACAACCAGCTTTATGAACATGCCTGCAAGTGGGATAGCTTGAAATCTTTTTGTTTGCCTTATTATTTCATTTTTTACAGCTACTTATGCTGTAGTGACATACCTATAAGAAGGGAAACAGATGTCCTAGATGTTTAAATAAAGACTTAATAAAATTCAGGGGCATTTCAAAGTCGTGCAGGTGAAACACTCATATGTCTTAAGGTGGAATTTGTATATTTCTTTGTTTCTTTTGTCAATGGTGGTTTCAATTATACACAGTAAAGTATCTCATTTTCCAGGGTCTTCTTGATGCTTTTTAATGTTCCATATACTTGGCACAAATTCAGCAGCTAATTACGGCTATCTTAAGAATTTGTTACTAATCAGGCAGCATCATTACACCAAGAGTCTAAGCCTTTCTTAAAAGTTGGAAGATAATCTAGCTTTTCCACATGAAGAGACAATGTGTTCAGAAGTTTTGCTGCTCTAAAGTGAAAAAAAAAAGAACTTAGTAACCAGTTTTACATGAGGAGAAACATGATGAATGCATTATTCCTTGTATTTACATTGTGTGATGAAAATTATACACTCAAAGTGGACGCAAGTATGTCAACGTTCAGGCACCTGTAATCAAAATAATGTCTCCCCTAATCAATCTATGCCTTATAAAATTGAGAGCAAGATTTTTTAACCTCTCCATGTAAGGCAGATGTTTAACAGCTGTGATTTTCTTGTAATTCACATCTGCACTTGTTCCATTTTTTTCAGTTGCGGGATTTTATACATGCATAATGATGGACAGCACTCCGATAGTGGTCTAATAAATTACTTAAATATTGGTATCAATACATCAAAAGATCTACTAAGTATAGTAAATCCACCATTTTGACAAACTCTAATGGTCTGTTTCTTTTTTTGAAACAGAAAACTGGAGTTTCCACAGTGTTTTCTGGATTACCAGACAATTGGTTTAATTTTGGATAGTCAGGAAAAACAAAAACAGATAAGTGGCAACACTACTCAGATCTCCTGATTGGTCTCTAGCCTTGTTAATTATGCAGAACTTATGCTAGGACATTAAGTCAAAAATGTCTTTTCTCAGGGTTACCAAGCAGGAATTATAGCTAACATAATCTGTGAATTTTTTTTTTTGTTACAGCAAAGGAATGCAAACATGCCAAAACATGCCTCAAAAGCCTTCACGCTGCTGCCTGCCACTGTCCCACTGTGTATCATACTACTGGTGTTTCTTCATTTTCTGGTATTGTGACTCTCTTATGTAATAGCTGCCTGGCAAATTGCTCCAGTTCACTATTGCACACTCTGTCCTGTATTCCATTTATACAAATGTCACTTCTTCTTTTTCTTCAATGATTTTCAAGACCACCTGTTTTTTCTCCCTGTCATTTTATTGTTTCAGTAAACTGTTATAACCTGAAAATCTTCCTGCAACTCAGCTTTAATTGCTGCTTTATCTTCATCCAGATTTTGCAACTTTCCTTGTAGCCCTTCCACTTTTGTTTGCCGTCTACTGTATATTACAAGGCATTCATATTCTTACCTATTGCAATTGCCTTTTCAAATAAAATGCACTGTTAATCCTCCATCAGCCATCTGTCTCTCCTTTTTTCCTTTCTCACATATCTTTCCTTTTGTTTTTATTCCTGTGAATCACTAATTTTATTAAAATTTCTGCAAGCCCTGTCCATAGCTTTGGGCAAGGTAGCTACATATATTGGATGGACTCTCTTACCCCCCCCAAGACCGTTCTAGTTATTACTAAAAAAGAAACCAAACATGAGAGCTTTAAATATAGATTCATAGGTTCATAGGACATTACTAGATCAACATCCCTAGAGCCCTTACATGCCTAGCCATATTTATCCTGAGTTGCCTCAATCGTCGGTGGTTAAGTGAATGAAGTTTGCAGAACTAAACATTTATGGTAGTTAATACCAACTTCCTCAGTCCAGGAGGGACATGGGTACCACCCCAGGAGTGAGTTTGCTGTCACCCATTCATTGATCTAGGTTGTGTTTCAAGAGTAGTCAGGGAGGGGCTATGTTTCACTTGAAATGGAAGCTTATTCCAGAGAAGCGGCAGTCTCAGGGAGAATTCTCTTTCTCTCTCTCCAGTATGACCTGTTCATGTGAGATGCTAGGTTAAGATCCCTGGAGCAAGTGACGCACCTGAGTTTGATTTCCGAATGTGTAGCATTTCCATCAAGGCAAAACTGTCAACATTTGGAAATATCTGTAACAAACCATCTTTCAATAAACAGATAACAGTGGTCTTATAAATGTCCCCATACAGGTGTTTCATTGTGAAAAAAATGAAACTCCGGCACACAGTGCTATAAATATAGCCTCACACATACAGATTCACCTGACACTTAGGAAACTTTCACTGATACAAAAAACCTCTCACAGGATCTGCAAACCATTATGGCTGGCATAGCAGCCTATATCATTTGTCATTGTCACTGTTAATCAAAGAGCTGACAGATTGATATGGCAGTAAGAAAGCAAAATAAGGAAAGGTGCCCTTATCCTGACTCCGTGGGACCAAAATAAGGGTAATGTCCAGGATACTAAAAATGATTATGGGGTACTACAGTTTAACTCAGCCTAGCCATTGACAACTTTGGAATCATAATGATGGACATTCTACTCTTTGGGAGATGCACAGTGAAATGACAATAACCCTCATAGATTCATAGGTTCATACTAGGCTATCTGCCCTAGGGCATTTATAAGCCTAGCCAGAGTGTGTTTGGCTATTGCCACCCATTGAATTGAGTTTACTGTGCCCTTTTTTAGGTTAGTTATAGGTTCATAGGTTCATACTAGGCTATCTGCCCTAGGGCATGGAGGAAAGAAGCAAATACCGTGATCTTGCTGTTGCCAAATGTAACACTCTGATTTAGAGAACTGTCTGTAGTTATTGCCTGAAAAGGGGGAAATTATTTCTTTATTTTAATTTGTTGACTGGAATAGAATGTTGTTCTAGTTGAATTGTTTTCAGGTTCATCCTAACAAACTTAATGGGATGTTACTAGTGAACCAGGATTCACTGTGTATGTACATAGAAGGATATGTGTGGCTCTCCAATCTATTTTACAAGTGATTGCCTTCTCTTCTCTCCTCAGGGTTATGCATCTTTATAGGTTCATAAGTTCATAGGTAAGTACTAGGTTAGCTGCCCATGTGGCCTATTTTAAGCTTAGCCAATTTCCCTTTTTGTGTTTGAAATAACCTATCCCATTTGGCTATGGATTGGCCTTACCTGTCCCATGGTTGATAATTCTATATTACTCCTAAAGAGAATAACTGGGATCATCCGTTAAATAATTTGAGGGATAATTTTACTTGAACATTTGCCACTTACTGTGCCCCTTTAAGGCAGAGCAAAATTAATGGACATGCCAAATTAATACCTTAAAAAAAGAACATAGTGAAGCAAGTATTACTTAATGTCTAAAATCTAAATGAGACAATGAACAGATTCTTAGGCCATCCTGACTAAGAGGCTGTAGATATCTGCACTGTCACTGAATAAGATCTAGCCATCTAGCATCCCCAAATTTCCTGGTTATAATGCTATCAATATACTGACAGTGCTGGATTTTGAGCTCCATGGACCTGTAGCTGAAACGTATAATGACCCTATGCTGGTATGACAATAGCACAGGATTTCCAACTAAACTGAAAGTTAAGCCTGCTTCAAACACATGACCCTGGACCTGCAGCTCTATCAGTCCCCTTGCCCTGGGTGTGCCCACCTATGTCCGTAACAGTCTTAGTGCAAAGCCACTCAACACAAACCATAAAGAAGAGGCAGTAGTAGTCCTGTAACTGCTAATACAATGACTACATGTAATTGGTTATTATCTTGGCATGCATGTAAAGTCCAAATCAACTTACAAAACCTTGTACACTTGGAGAGACTAATTAATCAAAATACTGCAGTCATAATGCTATGATATCAAGTACTCTTCAGCTAAAGGAAACCATCAAACTCCCAATAATAAATATACATGTTCCCTTCAATATTTCAATAATACTAAATGCCAGGAATGACCAATAAAAGCTCCAGCTCAGGAAAACATTTTGGACATTCTTTTGACCAGAATGCCATCAGTCTGCTCATGCTATGCTTTTGTTTATTTCCTATTCAAATTGGACCATGGCACACTGGCATTTTCTCTCAAACCAAAGAATAATGTCATGCACAACAGCTCTACATACAGGGCTTTCTCCAACCGTAGCTATCTTGAAGTTAATGATATCCTTGTCAACACTAACTGGTATCAAACCGAAAATGCCTGCAGGATGGCATTTACTGAATGAGTAACTGCATCGTAAGCCTTGTCACTTTCTACATACAAATTAAGTAGACAGTTTAAGACTAAACCTCTGGGGTGAAGACACAGGGTAAACAGACTATATAACAGATTGACACAGCTTTATGTACCCTATAAGCAGTACCTAACTTTAAACATTGATAGGGTCAGCATATCCCAGTAAATTCTAACAGGGATAATTTGCTCAACCAAGGCCTCCTGTGAGCTTAAGTTCATAAATAAAGTGGAGAAAGATAACAAATAGTTTTATAACTACATAAGAAAGCTTACTCATATTAGTCAGAATTATAGTTACCTAGAAATCAACAGTACAATATGTTTTAAACTTTGATATATCACAAATAACAAAATGAAAAAAATAGCTACAACTTCAAAAGCCCAACAAATAAGACCACTTCTGTGCTGGACTTTGATGGTTGCCCTGATCATATGCCCTAATTAAACTGTAGTAGCTTGGGCAAAATCAAGAATATTAGCTGCATCAGTCCCTGTAACATCCCAGTAAGGTTCTTCTGTACTATAGAAATAAACTAGCAACCCTTCTTCACACCTTCTTGAAGAAAAAACTCTTCACCTTTAAGGTTTATGTGTAAACCTAACTAGGGCCTTCAAGACATTACAATTATAATCTATTTTCCCACAAATTAAGCAAATTCAGCTTTGATACCTCTGTAATTATGTGATTTGAAGATAATCTACAGAATACAACTTTTCATGTACATGAAATAGTTTACATTTCTAATCTCACTACCACTAATGCTCAAGGGTCTGCCCTTGACCCATTACTGTTTCTCTCTTTATCAATGACCTTAATACTGACCAGTCAGATCTGAATAAAGTTATGTATACTGATGACTTTCTACTACTAAATTGTGGTACTAAAGTCATAGTAAATCAACTGGTAATCAGTTTTTTCAAATCCAAAGTCATGATCTTTAAGACTCCTCAGAAGCTCCCTAAAACTTTATCCATTGACATCTCAGCCCAAAAGGATGCCTAAATCTCCAGGTAATAGAACAAATAATTTGGAATAATATTAGATCCTTCACTCACCTTAGCAAAGCACACTGACAATATTACTAATAAAACCGACCATCAACTAAAGCTATGCTATAAAATCTTGTACCTCCTTATCACCTCCACTCAGTGCCCTAGCAATAAATATATATATATCTCCAAAACTGAATAAGGACTCCCCTTGGTTACATACTGCTCTATCATAAATACTTACAAAATTCAAACCACTATAAAAATTGTAGAGTTGTTATGCTTGGTGACCTGCAAACCCAACACTGTGAGCTACTTGAGCTTTTCAAGTGGCAGCCTGTAAATGAAAGAGCAACACTGTGAAACACTATTGTTTATCTCACAGCTCTATAAAGTAAGAGAAACAGTGTACTGTCCACCTTTAAGAGCAACACTTCAAATCAATACCACAAGGTTATTCACTCAGATAAGCAGGAAGATGCCCTGACTTGCACCAGACCATTCTTTAAAACAGTTACTGGTGAAATGGCCTTATATAAACTGGTTCCAGCAGCATGGAATCATATTATAACTGAGGTGAAAATGCAAGCCACTCTAGAATAGCTCGTATCTAAAGTAGCATTACTGAAGGAATCTAAATGTTCTTGTTACAAAGAAAAAGACAAGATGCCAGCGCTTGTGATCTAGTCACTCAGAATGTCTGTAATGTCTCAGACTTCTTATTTTAGCTACTATATATTGACCATAAATGCATTACAAATACTGCATGGTAACTATAATGGGAATATATATCAATGAGTTGCATAATGCTGTTGCTTATTACCTTTGACTAGCTACTTAACCAAACTAATTTTTTTAAACATGAATTGTACAAATGCTTAAATTGTAAATCTTGCATTTGTGCCTAATCAATTGTCTCTGTCTTTTTACATTTGAAATTTTGAATAATTTGTCATTAAACCCAAGACCTTTCTACTAGAGGACATAAACTGTCCATCAATAAACTGGCTGACCTACACTGCCTATGGTCAGCATGTCAGTACTTCCTTAACATTATATATGTTAAATCTCTTTCACAAATAGCTAACCATCCTAATAGGGGCCCCAATATCCTAGATCTTGTCCTCACAAATAAGGCCACTTCTTGCACAGCTCCAGATGTATCATCATGTCTTCTTTAATCAGACCATAATTTAGTGACATTTTCCTTTAAAACTGGTAGCATTTCCCCAGTAAATAGCTCTGTGTTTAGGGACTTCTCAAAAGCAAACCTTCAATTACTTGATGATGTAAATAAATTCTGGTGTAATCTCCTGTGAAGGATCCTATTGCTAAAGCTACTTCCTATGCCTTTGTCTTCTACACCCACTTAAATATTTGTATTAATAAGGCAGTCCCTGTCTGCAAATAATATAATGAGAATTTTAAAAAGAAACCCTGTGGTGGAATACCTGTATAAATAAATTAAATAACAAGAGAGAAGAAACTGTTTAATGCTTATAAGAGATCTCCTTCTAAATAACTTAAGAGCACATTTAAGCAAACTAACAAAGAGCTTAAGGGAACCATTAGGAAGCTCAACGCTGAGTTGAATGTAAAATAAGCGTTAAAACCAAAAAAAAAAATAAATAAATAATAATAATTGCAATTTTTTCTTTAACTATGTCAGGAAGATAAGAATTAGAAATCAACAGTGTTTGTAGTTAGTCCACAATAATACTACACTCTCTGATCCAATGGAAATAGCTAATATCCTAGCTAACAAATTTAGTGTAAATTTTACTTCACCCACAGTTATAGCTATCCTACATGTTCCACAATTGCAGACTTACCCCTTAATTACTATAGAACAAGTTCTCTCAGTCCTTTCAAAATTTAAGAATACTTCATCCATGGGCCCTGACAACACACCAGGTTGCCTGATTATCAGTGTCAAATATGGCCTTTCTGAACCCCTACTTAAACTCTCTAATCTAAGCTTCTCAACTGGTTACATTTGTGAGGCTTGGAAAACAGGTATCGTAATTTCATTATACAAGGGTGGCTCAACCACGTATCCTGGTAACTATCGACCCATTAGTGTCACTAGCTTCATATGTTTAGCTATGGAGGGCATTATCTTAGACTTAGTTAATCTGGACATTGAAAATCTCAACCGTGGACCCTCATCCATTTGGCTTTATCAAAGGAAGGTCCTGCCTATTTAACGTCATTAATTTATTTGAAAAATAATGGAAGCAGTGGATAGTGGTTATGTAGTGCAAGCAGCATATTTAGACTTGGCCTAGGCCTTTGACACTATTTCCTATGCAAGCATTACTGACAGACTTTTAAATATGAATATAAATTCTTATCTTCAGTGATGGATAGCTAACTGGTTGTCTGATAATGGTTAGAGTAGCAGGTGTCATTTCTGAAAGAAAAACAATCACCAGTGGTGTATCACAGGATTCAGTTTTGTGCCCTCTCCTTTTTGGCATATATTTCTCAGACCTTCAGGCCTGTACTTCTGGTCTGTAGTTAACTAAGTTTGCAGATGACTTCAAATTGGTTGCTTTTATTAACCTTCACTTGACTCACAGTTTCTCCATCACAGCTTAGACTGTGTTAATAATTGGTGCAAGGACAATGGCCTCACATTGAATGTAAAAAAGAAATGTAGCATAGTTCAATTTGTTAAACAAAAAGTTTCACTTACCATATAGGAGATGCATCTTTCCAAACAGACATTGCTATAAAGGATCTGGGTACTCTTGCTGATAATTCCTAATCCTTTGACCATCATGTCTCCACAGTAGTTGGTTGTCAAAGGAAAAACAACTACAAAAAGATCAACACATGGCAGGTTCAGGTTAAGGCACTTTAATCTAGCAGCAAGGAGACAAAAACGTGCTAATACAGAGTTTGTCTAACTAGAATCAGGAAGTGAAGCCATTCTTATACATTTCTTACAAGACATTGCCTACTAAGCTGGCGTAATAAATCACACGTTCTTACAATATTATTTCATAGCAGCTGTTTGTCCATGATTTTCTGCTGGCACTATCAAGTTTATACAAAAAAATTCCTAAGAAAAATAACGTGGCCTTGGAGACCACCGGTTAGATACAACTTCTCACTATATGATGTTACCATTCAAGGTACTATGGCTAATGCGAGCACAAAGCAAGCACAGATTATACTTCATTTCTTCAAGCAGTCTTTGTTCAACTGTATCTATCTTTTCTGCAGCTGTGCATGTTCTCATAACACGAACAGAGCTGATTGTTCAAGTTCAATAACATTATAGAAAACAGTATTGTTCTGGTCATTATTTTCCTGACCTAGCAGATAATCACCTGCTTCTCAGTAAATTTCCAAAAAGGCATAAACATGAATTTTGCTGTGCTAGCAAATACTAGGTCAGCGAGCATGTTGCAGTTTCAGAAAGCATCTTGTAGTTTCATACAAAACTAAGCTGTACATAAAATAGAATGAAATGTGTTAACCCTTTTAGCTTCTAATAAGCACTAAACATATACATTAATACATATTTTTCTGACATTTCCCCCTGTTAATACTTTTTATTCTATTTTCAAAAGCATAAACAGTTTGCTTCTTCTCCTAACCTCTTTTGTTCAGAATTTGCAGTTAAGAGAGTCATTCAGTTTAAACTTATGAAAGTTTTTCATTTTTCAACAGTTCTTCAAATTCAGTACTTTGATACAAAGACTCAGAAACTGACATGCCTATAAAATCTTTAATGAATCTTTTCATGCAGGGAATACCACAACAAACACACACTCCTCACAGGAGTAATCCCACACAAACGGCAATCAGGATGTTCATTAGGATGGTACCCCACCCCCCAAACAAATTCTGGAAAAAATCCATCAGTGGGTTTGGGCTTGGTTTGGTCATGGCCGACACTTGCTGAATTACCTCGAGGTGGTCGTTTATCTCATGCTGATTGTCAGGAATATACGAACAGCACTCTTCTTTTATTAAAGCGCAAGTACCGCCTTTCACCGCTAGGGTGAAATTGAGAGCCATGCGGTTTTAAAGCACCACAGTTCTCATAGCATTCAGTTCATCAGTTACTAATTCGAGAGCAGAAAAAGTTGTATTGCTCATTACTTCGAGACGTTTGGACAGTTTTCTCAGCTCCCAAATCGATTTTACTGCGCCATATGCATGGGCTATAACTGCCCATGATATGATAGTATCACTCAAGTCCATGTGTGCCAGTTTATCTTTATTTTTCACAGAGTTATGGTTTCTCCAGCCTGCTTTAATTCATCCCACTGGATTTTCAGGTATTTTGATTGGATTTTCAGGTTTCTTGGTGACCTCTCTGACATTTCAAATTCTTCTCTGAGGCAAAACTGCAGTGTGTCGTATGGCCGGAACCAGGTAACCCAAAAAACAACTGCCGGACCAATTCTCAGGTAACCATTTGTATGCCTTTTTTCCCCCACTCAAAATAACAGTCCTCTACTTTAGTATTAATATATACTTGCCCTGCATGAAACATTTATCTATCAATGATAGATAGCTGTTTAAAAAGAAGAGGATTATGTTGTACTTCACTAACTGTTTTGTGCATTGATTTAAGAAACGAGTCATAGTTTGTATCACAAATGGAACCTGCATTATTAGCTTTGGTATAACATTTGTAAGGAACAGTCACATTACAATTGCTCCAACCCACCTGAACATTATCATTTTTGTAAAAACATACAATTCCCTTTTGTGTAACAGGCAGGTACAATGCTATTTTGTATTGTGATTTCACAGCCGTAGTATCAAAAATCAAATTTTCCCAGGTCTCATTGACCCCTAGGGGGACAGCAGTCATTAATAATCCCCCATATGCTGTTGGTATAGCTGTACAAACCCAACAATTTGAAACATGAAAAGTCTCAGCATACAGATGTTTGATCGCTTGGTAAGTGTTAAAGTTTGGATGCCAGTCTATGAGTAAAGCATCACGTTTATTCAGTTCAGCTCATGTGGCTGGAAAAAGGAAAGGCCACAACAAAAAGATTATTGTTATCAGTATAGTCAACAGAATGATCATGCAATACTTCTGAGGTTGTTCTGTATTCCTATTTGTTCCATATCTGGTCATTTTGTTCTTGTGTAACAGTAACAAGTTTTTTGTCCAGTTCAAAGTTTTTGACCAGTTTACAGGGTGTCAGATGAATCCAGGACGCTCGCTCTGTGATCTTGACTGCAGTGGGTGTTGACAGTAGCACTTGGTATGGCCCTTCCCACTTCGGTGACGTCCAATTCTTCTTTTTGATGACTTTCACCCAGACCCACGTGCCTGGGACTACTGCTGCTTCCGATGGTCTGGTTTGTTTTTTATCTGAAACAGAATTTAACTGCAAAAGTTTTTATTACTTAGTAATCGTCTCATATATTCTGTGAGTGAACTGTTGGCCTCCTGGTCTGCAGGCATGAGAGGTTTCCACTGAGGTATATAGTATGCCCTCCCAAATAATTTTTCAAAAGGAGTTAACCCCTTTGCGTTTGGAACAGTTCTCATGCTCAACAGTGTCAGAGGCAGGCAGTACACCCAATTCTTTTCTGTCTCACTAATTAACTTCCTAAGTTTACTTTTCAAAACCCCATTATGCCTCTCTACTAGTCCTGCAGATTGGGGATGATATGCACAATGGTTCTTCAAGGAAATTCCGAAATATTGGCTCAACTGTTGTATAGTTTGATTTACAAAGTGTGTGCCATTGTCACTGTAGATCTTTTCCGGTATGCCAAATCTAGGAATAATTTCTCTAACAAGGACTTTTGCAACAGTAGCTGCATCTGGATTTTTGGTCGGAAAAGCTTCCACCCATTTGGAAAACATATCTATAATGACAAGACAATACTTCTTATTTTCGCATTTCTTCAGTTCTATGAAATCCATACAGATAGTATGGAACGGGTACGGGGGTGCAGGGAAACTCCCTTGCTTAGGCTTCAATGCCCCTTGTGCATGATGCTTATTATAAACATAACATGCTGCACAAAATTTTTTTGTGTAGTTTATAAATCCATATGCTGTGTACACTCAATTCACTAACTGTACCATCCCCCCTGTTGAAACATGGCACTGCCCATGGAACAACAAAGCTGCATATCTAAACAAATTAGATGGCAAAATCGGTTTTCCTTCTTTAGAGAAGTACAGCCCTTTCTCAAGAATTGCTCCTCGTTTTATCCATTTCTGTTTTTCTACTTTCGTAGTAAGTGTCTGCATTGTTTTCAACATTTCTAAATCTAAAATCTCAGAAGGTTGTAATTCCTCACTCAAAAGAAATATTTCTGAAGCTGAAGCTGCCTGCTTTGCAGCTGTATCAGCTCTTGCATTACCTTTTGAAATCCTATCCTGTTGCTTGGTATGAGCTACACATTTACAAATAGCTACTTTTTGAGGTAACTGAATAGACTCTAACAAATCTAAAATAAACTGCGCATGATTAATCGGTTTACCAGTAGATATTATCATTCCTCTATTCTTCCACTGTTGCACAAAAACATGTACAGTAGAAAAAGCGTACTGGCTGTCAGTAAAAATGTTTACACATTTACCCTTTGCCAAGGTACATGCCCTTGTCAAGGCAATCAATTCTGCTGCTTGTGCAGATAAGTTGTGTGGTAAAGACTTTGCTTCTATAATCTCAGTATCAGAAACTACTGCATACCCCACTAGGTACTGCCCTGTAGGACTCCTTCTGCATGAGCCGTCCACATAATATGTCACCTCGGCATCATCCAAGGGAACATCCGTTAGATCTTTTCTAGGCAGTGTCTTTTGCTCAATCTCCTGCAGGCAGCTGTGTGGTGTGCCGTCCGCAGGGGTTGGGAGCAAGGTAGACAGATTTAAAGTTGTGCATCGTTCAATTGCCATATGAGGTTGGCTCAACAGTATAGTCATACAGGAAAGATGTCTAGCAGGAGAAAGATATGTTACTTTTTCTTGCAGTAAAATAATCGCGACTGCATGAGGCACTCTCAATGTGAGAGGGTGGAACAACACTACTGAGGCTGAAGCCTGTACTGCCATTGCAGCTGCACCTACTGCTTGTACATAGTGAGGCAGGGATCATGCCACTGGGTCCAACTGTGAAGAATAGTAAGCTATGGGGCATTGCTTGTCCCCATGTTGCTGTGTTAACACTGATGTCATATAACCTTGCCTACAATCTACAGTTTGGAAAAAGAGTTTATGGTAGTTTGGTAATCCTAAAACTAATGGGAATGCTATCAATTGTTTTAGTTTGCAGAAAGCTAATTCTGCTTCTGGTGTCCATTGTAATAAATCTTGTGCTGCCATAGGCTTCTTATATATCAAGTTGGTCAGTGGAGCAGACTCCAAGGCATAGTTTGGAATCCAACTCTGACAGAAATTAGTCGTACCCAGGAAGGACATCATTTCCTTCTTGGTAGTCGGTTTGGGTGCTTGTAAAATTGCTATTTTCCTATCTTCATCTAATGTTCTGCCTTCTTTGGATAATACATATCCCAAGTATTTAACCTGCTTTCTCCAAAGCTGCAACTTGTTTTTGTTTACTTTATGTCCTTGAGTGGCTAAAAAATGTAATAATGCTATGGTATCTTCTTTGCATTCTTGCTGGGTGGGGGCTGCCAGCAGGATGTCGTCTACATAAAGTAAAATCTGACTGCCTCTCGGTGGGTTAAATCCCACCAAGTTGCTTGCCATCTCTTGTGAGAATATTGTTGGACTTTCACAATATCCCTGTGGTAGTCACGTGTATGTATACCTTTTCACCCTGAAATGTGAATGCAAACCAATGTTGGCTGTCAGGGTGTATCGGTATCGAAAAGAACGCATTGCTAATATCTACCACAGAAAAATACTTCTGTTGAGGCTTCAAATCATTTAATAGGATGTGTGGATCTGGCACCGTAGGTGCTCTAGGTATTACTGCATCATTTACAGCTTGTAAATCTTGGACCATACGCCATTCTACATTTGCTTTCCTGTCAGGAAATAAGGGTGTGTTACATGGTGAATCGGGAGATTCTACCAGTACTCCTTCCTTAAGTAAAGCTGCTATTATAGGTTTGATTCCTACTTCTGCATCTTTCCTTAAGGGATACTGTCTCTTCTGTGGTCTAAATGCTGGTTTTGGTGTGATAGTAACTGGTCCTGCTGTACGAATTAGTCCTACATCTGACTTCCCTGTTGACCAGAGAGTTTCTGGTATGCTCCGTAAGGCATTCTCTTCCTCTTCTAGTAAGAGTGCTAATCAGCTGTCCTTGCTAGACTGCAAGTGTACAGCTGGGTGTGTCTGTGTTATCCAGTTTAACTTCTGCTTCTGTACTCCCTGTTCTGACAGTTCTAACTCCGTCTGTTTTTCCCACTTTGTGACTTTTTCTCCTAGGTCTGCCCATTTCACATTCTTGTCCTTAGTCAAACTAACATGTGGTAATCAATTAGATTTATAGAGTGCAAAGAATTCATGGGGCAATGAACAGCTAACTACACTGTTACCTTCTGTGTCCCAGTACAGATTACGTAATACTAATCTGTTTGCATGGTTTCTAAACAGTTCTTGCTCATATTCTTTATCAGGTCCTAGTGTGTTACAATAATACAGAGTACAGTGCAACAAATGCTGTTTATCAGTGTCAAGGGAGGGGGACTTACTGATGGCTACATTCATCAGCTCTTTGGTTACTGCCCCTGGATCAGTCGTGACCAAGTCCTGGCTGTACCAATAAAATGTTTCGCCCTCGATTACGCTACAAAAGTATCCATTTGTCACTGTGCTTCCATACCCTGCATAGTTGGAACTACTGCTATGCCAAATATCTGCATAAGATCTCTGCCCAAAAGGTTTACCGGGCATTTTGCAGAAACAACAATTTTGCGTTTCTGGGTCATCCCTAAAACAGGGTCAGTTATTGCTATGTTATGGGAGAGTGGCTCCCGATACAGTTGTCCATTAGCTGCTTTCACTAATATGTAATCGAGTGATTCTGAATTTTCTGGTAGTTTAGAAGGATGTATCAGGGTCCGTGATGCCCCTGAGTCACACAGAAATTTGACTTCCCTCCCCTCTACCAGAAGTGTAACTTCCGGTTTTGTATCTACTAAGTAGAGCTCTAGGCTCAATAATGCTAAGTCTAAAATTTCACTTTTTTCACTATCTGCGATTTCTTGCACTTCCTCTGTTTCTTCTGTCACATTCTCTACTCCCTCTATCACACTTGCATTTGTCTTTTCTTGGTTATTCCCTTCCAGTGATTCTTGACTATCATATAGTCAGTCCTCACCCTCCTTATTTTCCATGGCTACCTTCTTGTTTTGCTTGCAATCCCTTGCTAAATGTCCCTTTTTTTCCACACTTAAAACATTCACCCCTTTTCTTTCTCTCTTCAAACTCCTCTGATCGCTTATCAGATTGCTTGTTTCCCTGGGCATTTTTCTTGCTCCTTTTCCCGGACTGTACTACATAAACTTCTGCTCCATCTTCTACAGAAAATACTTGGGCTTTCTTTCTCTTTTTACTGTTAAAATGCCTTTCGGCATGTCTAGCATATTCAAGTAGTGACTGTAATCTACTTGTACGATGGTCTACCATGTGCTTTGTAATAAAGCTGCTTATAGGTAAAATACTGCCTTTTAAAAATGCATTCTTTAGCTGCTGCTCATACGGGGAATCATGTGTTTGGTCTTCAGGTACCTGCATTCCACAATAGTTATTAAAACACTCTAATAATCTAGCATAATATCTGTCAACAGTTTCACCTTCTTGTTGGATGCATGGATTAATGCAAGTCCAGTCTGCCCTAGGCTTCCATTTCTCAGAGATTCGGTCTGTTAGACCTTTTACTCTGTTATCCAGTTCTGCATTGCTATGTGGGAGTGGCTTGTGTTCTGCGTCACGGGGATTCCAGTTGCCACTGATCATGTGCCAATCTGGACCTACAATTTCTCTAACTACTTTTTCTACATCTCCATTTAAATGATAACTTAACCTCATGCCCTGTAAGTCTTCTAAGAATTTTCAAAAATTAACTTTTGGATGGGGAATTCCCTCTGTAGCTTTCCAGATGTCTTCCGGTGTCCATGGTCTATATACCAGGAGAGTTGGGTCCTGCCCTTCCTGTCCTGCCTGAGGATTTGGTACTTCTATGAGCGGATATATCTCTTCTTCACTCATAGCTCGTGAATTTTTGTTTATTTTATATAACTCAATATCCCCTCTTAAGTTACGTGTTCAAGACCTAGTTTCGACGGGATCTCTGACAAACGGTCTTGGCTTTGCGGAGACAGCCGGGTATAGCGGAGGTAGACCAGCTTGTCCACTCGCTTCATATTCTGGTAAGGGAAGTGGAGGGGGTAGAGGGGCTGATGCTATTACCAAATTATTGTCCTCTTTATCTAGAAACATAGTTTTTGAATTATTACTTTTTTGTTCCCTACTGTTTGCTTCCTCAATCCACCTGTGTGTCTGAGGAATGCCTAATTGACGTTGCTTTTTTACCTGACCTTTTGCATCAGTTTTAAGCTTTTTAACATGTTTAATAAGTGAGGATTTTTCTAATTTGCCATCAAATTCATATTTATTAACCCATTTTGTATAGTACCTAACATTGTCGGCACGCTGTAATTGCATATATTTTGCATCTTCAGTTAACGGCGGATCTTGGGAACTTTTTGTGCACTTATTTCCCATATTGTTCTGACTGTTAAAATATTATGTAACCCTTCTTATTTTTACGTGGTACCACAATTTCTCTTTTTCACAGTTTATCTAGAATAACTGCCTTACCTATTCTGTTTCCCTGCTCTATGACAAGACTGCAATCATCCTGTCCCTGACTTGTACAAGACAAATCTCCTGACAGATGATACAAATCAAGTCCCTGATCTAAAACAGAAAAAGGTAAATCTCACCTTACCTGAGCCTGTGTGATTGATCATCTGGTTCGAGGAAAAACTGTTAACTCGTCCTCCAGTCGCAGATCAGAACAGTGGCTGGCCTCTTTTGAACGACAATTCAGTCGGAGGTCTTTTAGAGCAGAAGAACCAATGTGGTCTCTTCCCCATATGGTTTCATGCCACCTGGCCCATCTGACCTGAGGCGAAGTGAGAGTTTCCGGTCCGAAGGACCAATCTGTCAAAGGAAAAACAACTTCAAAAAGATCAACACATGGCAGGTTCAGGTTAAGGCACTTTAATCTTGCAGCAAGGAGACAAAAACATGCTAATACAGAGTATGTCAAACTAGAATCAGGAAGTGAAGCCATTCTTTTACATTTCTTACAAGACATTGCCTACTAAGCTGACGTAATAAATCACAAGTTCTTACAATATTATTTCATAGCAACTGTTTGTCCATGATTTTCTGCTAGCACTATCAAGTTTATAAAAAAAACTTCCTAAGTAAAATAACGTGGCCTTGGAGACCACCGGTTAGATACAACTTCTCACTATATGATGTTACCATTCAAGGTACTATGGCTAATTTGAGCACAAAGCAAGCACAGATTATAGTTCATTTCTTCAAGCAGTCTTTGTTCAACTGTATCTATCTTTTCTGCAGCTGTGCATGTTCTCATAACATGAACAGAGTTGATTGTTCAAGTTCAATAACATTATAGAAAACAGTATTGTTCTATTTGTTATTTTTCTGACCTAGCAGATAATCACCTGCTTCTCAGTAAATTTCCAAAAAGGCATAAACATGAATTTTGCTGTGCTAGCAAATACTAGGTCAGAGAGCATCTTGCAGTTTCAGAAAGCATCTTGTAGTTTCATACAAAACTAAGCTGTACATAAAATAGAATGAAATGTGTTAAACCTTTTAGCTTCTAATAAGCACTAAACATATACATTAATACATATTTTTCTGACATTTCCCCCCGTTAATACTTTTTATTCTATTTTCAAAAGCATGGCTGATAATGGTTAGAGTAGCAGGTGCAATTTCTGAAAGAAAAACAATCACCAGTGGTGTATCACAGGATTCAGTTTTGTGCCCTCTCCTTTTTGGCATATATTTCTCAGACCTTCAGGCCTGTACTTCTGGTCTGTAGTTAACTAAGTTTGCAGATGACTGCAAATTGGTTGCTTTTATTCAACCTTCACTTGACTCACAGTTTCTCTATCACAGCTTAGACCGTGTTAATAATTGGTGCAAGGACAATGGCCTCACATTGAATGTAAAAAAGAAATGTAGCATAGTTCAATTTGTTAAACAAAAAGTTTCACTTACCATATAGGAGATGCATCTTTCCAAACAGACATTGCTATAAAGGATCTGGGTACTCTTGCTGATAATTCCTAATCCTTTGACCATCATGTTTCCACAGTAGTTGGTAAAGCCTTTTTCCTGGCCCATTTAATTTTCAAAGGCATCTCCACTAGATCTAAATAAGTCTTAATTCCTCTTTACTCATAACTTATCAGACACATTATTGATTATAACCCACATTTTGGCATGAATTTATCTAAACATATCACTGAACTTGAGAGATTTCAGGGATTCATAACTAAAAAGATCAGTGGACTCAAAAGTCTTAGTTATCAGGAGAGACTGGCAGCCCTTTCTCCATACTCAGTCTCTTACAGACTCCTCTGTGGAGACCTATGTTTGCCTTTCATGCTATGAAAAATCCAGCCCTGTTTGATCTTGTATTCTTTTGCAGAACTAATGGTACATCAGTATTAAAGAAACCAAACCTTCATCCATAGATAAATAAGATGTTCTCCAAGTCCCCTTCAATAAACACACATAACACCAAATGATGTCTGACAACCTTTATTAAACTTCCTTAAACATAACTTTATTGACCAATATTTTAATTTATTAATCACAGCATAAACATCCATATAGTTGTTAACTAGGGCAGCATGACCTCACTCACCCTGACCAAATAAGCAGCATCCTTACCTCCACTTGCTTATTTTTACTTGTCAAGCAGTGTCCAACCTCTCACTTTCATTTCCCACCTCATTGAAATGAGCATCCAAAACCAGAGGAGGAACAGGAGATGGACAAGCCTGCCCCTTTTCTATGCCTACCTAAACTTACAAAATGATCACACCATTCCTAATGTTCCAAAAACAGGGAGGGAGGGTGGGTAGCAAGTAAACACCAAAATGTGATTCCTTACCCAGTTACACTCACATAAATCCCATCAAGCCCTCCTTACACTTAACTTAACTTCCTCCCAATCGTCCTACTTTCCAATTTAAACCACCATCCCCACCAACTAGCCCTCATCCCCTATCCTTTTAATCCCATTACTATTTCTACCTAACTCCTATGCGAAGATGTCCCTGGACAAACTAGTCTGTTACCAAACCTCATTTGTCCCAGTCCCCATCAATAAACACACATCACACCAAATAACATTTGACAACCTTCATTTAACTTCCATTAACATAATTTTATTAAGCTATATTTTAATTTATCAATTACAGCATAAACATCCATATAACTGCTCACTAGGGCAGCGTGACCTTGCTCAACCTGACCAGTCACAGCATAAACATCCATATAGCTGTTAAATAGGACAGCATAACCTCATTCACCCTGACCAGATAAACAATGTCCTTAGCCCTGCCTGCTTATTTTACTTACCAAGCAACGTCCAATTGCTCACTTTCATTTCACACTTATTGAATTAAACATCCAACCAAATAAGCATGGTCCTTACTTGTGCTTGCTTACTTTTACTTATCAAGCAGTGTCCAATGGCTCACTTTCATTTCCCAACTCATTTTAATGAATATCCAACACCAGAGGGGAAACAGAAGAGGGTCAAGCCTGCCCCAATTCTCTGCCCACCAGCCTGAGCAGGCTGCTTCCCCTCCTTCATACCACAACATCTAAAAGAAACCTTCCAAAACAAGCCTAACCATACATTAAAAAAGGTTGAACCAAAACGTCATTCAGTGTACTCCATCCTCTCCGAACCAGACTGTATCCCTGTCATCAATATCCCAAAGCCCTATCATATAAATACCCTAATCAAACAGTTGCCTAAGCAGCTGAAATCAAACCTATGATCTCTCTCCAATGCCAGAGTAATACCCATACCCTTGTAAAATCTCTGTAAATCAAACATAGCCTCACTTATCCTAACTACCAATGCTAGCTTTGTAATTATTCCAAGGTCATTACCTGCAAAATGTACCACCAAAACACTAAAAAGCCCAATGCCATCCAAAGCCATGCAAGCCCAACTGCATGTGATCCTGCCTAACTGCAGCATCCTTTGCCGCCCAAAGATATAATAATGACCAAAATGAGATTTTATTTTCATACAGATCAATTTAGTAGTAATTCAACCACCATACCCACTATCTATTATAAAGCAAAAATATCTGATGACCAACATAGCTGACCAAAGCACCACCCTCTTAATGAATTCAATACATCCATAAAGCCAATACTCCCCTAGATTGTAACCCAATGAATCTCCATTTACCAACATCAACCCTCACAACAAAACTTATCTTGTCAACAGCCATAGTCTGTCAGTCTTCACACTAGTAAACCTACTCCAACCCTTCAAACATATGACCCACTGTCCCAGATTTAGTAAAGTCACATAACCCTGACACCTGTGCAACTATACTAATTGGAGCTAAATCTACCATTACCAACTGAACTACCTTACCTTGTTCCCGAGCCTAAACACAATTTAACAAAATCTTGTAGTACCCTACCATACACCTTCCTATCAAAAGCTTCCGTGGAGTCCTGCACCACATCTGATCATTCCAATTAAACCAAATGCATGACAACACCAGGGACACATACTACTGCCCTATTGGCCAAATGAAAATTAACTATTTTCCCCACAACTTCTCCTACTAAACGTTCAATGCCAGACAAACTGAAAGTAACTCCAAATAGTAACATCCCTCCTCCAAACATCCTTCCATCCTGTACATCCTTTCATTCTGCCAGACAACAAGCCAAAACCATTCCTCCTAAAACATGCCATATTCAGGAGCCCAACAAGCTCCATGACATCCTTAATATACCCTTGACCTGAAACTTCAACCCTCAATTTTTTTTTATCGTATTACCTTCCCATATGGTAAATCAGACAAGCCAATGCCTGGATCCACTAACAAACAACAAAACAATACCTTGCTTGGATCTTCAAACTTCTGCTTAAACAATTGAATCCAGTTTCTTACACCTCCCCACACACACACTTACCTTGCAATGCACTGTCAAACCATTCGCCTAGTCTTAAAGTTCCATCTGCTGCTGCCAAATCCAGTGGAGAACAGTGCTAAACTCCCAAAGTAGCACAGACCACCAAGCAAACCATCTGCATAGCCCTGCCACAGGAAAACTCAAACTCAGCTACCATGTCCACAAAATGTGACCCAGCCTCACATTGTGGTGATACCACCTCACCTGTGGACAACCCCAAACTCCCCATAAACAAACCTCAAACCTGCTTCACCCTGCCCCTGATGTACCTCATCCCCACCTGTCCACATGCTACTCCAAAACCGCATTGATTCTGATGTCTGATGTGCCTTAATGAGCACCTAGTAAAGTAGGATTACCTGAAACCTCATTATGCACCACTCCAGTGGCAGTAACATCCTCCAAAGCAGAATCCATCACATTTCAAATCCACTTCCTTGAGGCCACAGAGTGATGGCCAATCTGCACTTCCCCACCTGCAAAAGAAAAGAAAACTGTAAATCCTCTGCACACACATAAACCAAAACATTTTAATGACATTAGGCACTGCCAAGGGCCTACCTTGTTCATCAGCTACACATCTGCTACACTGCCCTGCCTCTTCTAATCTTAATAGCCTTGCACAGCTGTATCCCACATCAAATCCTTTCACAGCTAGTGAAGGAACATACTGCAGCAAAAAAATGGTCTTATGACACAAGCAGCAATAACTGAACGTATGAGTTTAAATGAGACTTATTAAAACACAGAACATAAAGTAAGCTACCAGTTTGAGTATGTTACAACTAAACACTGCATATGAGGGATAATTTAAATATCAGAATACCTGGATCACCTCCTGATTTCTATGCAAAAACCTATACAGCACTATATGGGCCAAGTTAACTTATTTCTTAAACAGTCTTGGGAACATTTCTGTAAGCAATCACTATACAAATATCCCCATGCAATCCCTCTTACCCAAATTAAAAGTATAAACAAAATTACATATTTATCTGTTAGAAGTGTGACCTTGGCAGCATCTCCCATGTGCTGCTTTGTTCTACAAGCAGCTCTAACAGAACATGTACACCGCAGTGAAACTTAAGATGCTTAAACAAAGAGTAACATACCTCCATAACATACCCATATCTCTCAAGTGTACCTCATCTTGAGGAACATTCCTCATTTGGGGTCATAAAAGTTCATGTTCCTCAAAGTTCCACATCGAAAAAAAGTTCATCACACATTTCATGTTAACAATTTAACTCATATCAATGGTAAATAGAACTGAATTATTATTTCATTAAAAAGTCTATAAATAAAATTATCACATTATAACCAACCTATGAGCTTCCTTGTTAAAGTTGTTAGAGAGCCATTAGAAAATGTTCCACCTTTTACCCATTTGTACTACATTATAAGTGTCAGCATTCCTCATCTTGGAGGTGGAAGGAAAGACAATAATCAGGGTAAAGAAAAATTAAACAAATCCATACGTCTGCCAATATAGCAGATTAGGGAGCCTGTGATGGCATCTGTGTTAAAAAGGAGGCTTTACCTAACATAACACCCCCATAGCATTACCAAACATGCAAACAGTAGCAACACTCGCTACCACAGAAGAGCCACAATCTTCACTCAACCACTCATTCTCACAAGAAGCAAACACACGAAGACCACTTAACACATTATCACTATGCCCCCCTTAACATCTACATTAAGCTACCTGTCAGATATGGGGAGGCAGAATTCCGGAACCCTCCCAAGTTTAAAGAATGGCCTAAATTTATGACATAGAATCTATCCATTCTGCACCATCTGGGCAGAAGCAATGTCTGCTTACTGCAAATAGCAGTAAAAGTGCATGCCAGCCATACTTCTCAACCCTAGAGCAAAACATCTGGTCAAAGCTATAAATAAAGTGGGACAAAGGCCCAAAACAGGGACAATTTTTTTTTTTATTTATTTTTTTTAATATTACTCTTACAAACTTAGTAAGTTGATAGATACCTGGTTTTGCAACTGGTGTCGCATTAGCATGAATTTTCTGAAAGGTATGAAGTCTAAAAAAATGCAAGTGACATACAGAAATCCACTACTCTCACTGCCATATTTAATGGGGAAAAGAAAAATAAAATGACTGTAACCTAGCACCACCATACCTACCACTATTAACCCAAGGCCTGCCTGTACACTGAAGTAGCTACAGGTTGTCACGGACGTAGTACTTGCTGCAGTAAGTTCATGCCAAAATGTGATTCCTTACCCAGCTACAGTCACATAAAACCCATCAAGACTTTCCCTACACTTACCTCATTTCCTCCAAATCATCCTACATTCCCATTTAACCCCTTCATCCCCCCAACTAGCTTTCTTCCCCTACCCTCTTAATCCAATTACTATTTCTACCTAACCCCCTCCTGATGATGTCCCTGGAGAAACTGGTTTATTACCAAACTTCATTTGTCATGATAGATTCATATCCCAGCCTCACCTCTGAAACAAACGTCCACTACATGTCAAGCAGAGTAGCACCCTTGCCACCTTTATGATAAACCTAGATAATTGGACAGGCAGCCTCAAACTGTCTCCCACTCCTTCTTGTCTTGCCCTCTCTGAGGCTAGAGGGAAATTTTGAATAGGGTTTTTTTGGCTAGGCTTTAAATGATCTGCAGAGAGATTGCCTAGCACTTACCAATGAACATATGAACATAAGAATATGTATTAATTCCATGTATTTTACTTGTGCCCTTTAGGTCTGTGTCATAGCCGAAAAACGTCTGTCAACCAGACCACTTACAAGATATTAAAGCAAAAAATAAATAAATAAATAACAAAGCTAAATTCTGAACACTAGTTCTATGGGTCCCAGGAACATCCCAGTAAGTTTTCTCTGTGATATAAAATATAATCTAGTAACCATTCTTTACATCTTATTAAATAAAAGCCTCTGAATGACCTCTAATGTCATACTGTGGCAGCAATTTACTGTGGTCATGGTCAACCAGTCCTCTGGGAACTGTAAACAAATTAGTTTCTTCAGTATAATATGTAGGTTAACAGAGAGGCTTATTGTAGAAATTGTTCAAAAGGATGGAAGCAATCTTCTATATTTAGGTGGGGAAACAATAAGTATTTGCATATGAAATATCAGACCAGTTGAATTTCAATTATGTTTCTCCAAATGTTACAGCTAACTTTGAGAGAGTTTATGTGTACACACAACCTACCTCACTCTCAAATTGTTTTTAACACTAGCTTTCATGAATGTTGGCACTTCTTAAGGAAAGGAACATTAGTGCATGTAAGATGATCCTGTATCATAGGGCTTCATGCTCATTGCATCCAGTCTTTATTTATATAACTCCTAGGACTTTCAAAAGCTTGAAACCAAAGCTTATTCCATACAGTAAAGCGTACTTTTAAGCTAGGGTTTATATCATTAAACAGCATTTGCATACTGTGTGACCTTGAACAAATCACTTAACCCAATATGATTCCCAGGTCACCCCTGAAAAGGGACTATGTGTCCAGCTGACAAACCTAATTAACAAATGTATATTATTACTACAGTAGTAGTAGTAGTAATACTAGTGGAAGTGGTAGTAGCATTACAAAAATAAATACGTTACCTGAACTTAGCATGTATTAATAAATGTAATAAAACAATGTAATAAATAATTAATAAATGTAATAAAACAAAATTAAGAAAAGTTATATTGTGTCTGCACCCTTCTTTCAGATGCCCTGGAAACCATACATGATGAATCCTAGTTTTTGTATACTTATCCCTCATTTACTATAGGTGTTAATGGAAGGACACTGTATAACCATCAGTCATAATTACAATTAACACTTCAGCGCAAGATCAAGTTAATTAACTACTTACAGTATGCTAGCTCTGTCTATAGAAAGTCCTAGAGAATCCTGATAAGCTCTTCCTGACTACGACAAAATACACCCTCCCTCACCGTGATAGCAAAACTTTGCCTTATCGATATAAAACATACTCTCACTTGCACACACATCATGGATAAAGGAGTAGTGGTGTCCTTTAATAAACTTCATACCAAGTTTGAACTGACAACAAACAATGTTTTTCTCTACTAATAAACTAGTTATGCATTCTGAATGAAAGCAGGCTATTCCTCTGCTACTACATTTTGTCCAGAAGTTACAGACAAGAGCCATGATCATGGATATGGAATCATAGATTTGACTGTCAAGCTTATGAGCTATTGGTCTTGAAGAAGTTTAGCTATATATATATATATATAATATATATATATATATTATATTTATAAACACTCTCACCCCACACACACATATATATATATATATATATATATATATATATATATATATATTATATTTATAAACACTCTCACCCCCCCCACACACACACACACATGTATATATATATATGTGTGTGTGTGTGTGTGTGTGTGTGTGTGTGTGTGTGTGTGTGTGTGTGTGTGTGTATTAGATATACAGTGGAAATAAAAAGTGTACACACCCCTATTAAAATTCCAGGTGCCAGGTTTTTGTGATATAAAAAAATGAGACCACAATAAGTAATTTCAAAACTTTTCCCACCTTTAATGTGACCTATAACCTGTACAATTCAATGGAAAAATAAGCAAATCTGTTAGGGGGAAAATATTAAAAAACGTACAATAAGCTGGTTGCATAAGTGTGCACACCCTTAAACTAATACTTTGTTGAAGCACCTTTTGATTTAATTACAGCATTCAGTCTTCCTGGGTACACACCTGCCATCAATTAAAGAGACTCTGATTAACCCCAAATAAAGTTTAGCTGTCCTAGTAGGATTTTCCTGACATTTACTCATTTGCCTGCTACAGCAAAAGCCATGGCTCGCAGAGAGCTTACAAAGCATCAAAGGGATCTCATTGCTGAAAGGCATCAGTCAGGAGAAGGGTACAAAAAAAATTCCACATCATTGGATCTACCATGGAACACAGTGAAGACAGTTGTCAAAAAGTGGAGAAAATATGGGACAACAGTGACTTTGCAAAGAACTGGACGTCCCTCCAAAATTTTAATTAATTTCAGCTCTGAGCTAGTATTTGTGTACAGTAAACATTTGTTCAATGCTCTCAACAGCCTCTTTAGTGTGTTTTTATTTTTTAATAGAAGTGTCCCTGCAAGCAAATAGATACGTATGTAACAGTGAAGTGTGCAATTTGAACACCAGTCTTTGGGCTGTATTTGTATGTAATTTATAAATATTATGGCAGCCTAAAACAAAGAATTTTGTTCACTATAATAGCTCCTTTTTCTTAGACCACAGCAGTCCCATTGGTACTTTCTCAACTGTGCTCAGTTCATTGTTTTTAGCAGTCCACTGCCTCCCTTCCTTAAGTTTATTTCTCTTCTTGCGAAACCACTTTTGAGTTATCAGCCAATATTTCCAGAGCTAAACTACTGCATTCTGGCTTACTTTTACTCATCGTTTTGCTGGTCTGTGGGGCTTAGGTAGGCTTTCAGACTTGCATCTCAAAGTCCATAGAAACTCCTTACATTACACAGTTGTTCAAACACTCAAGTGCTGTTTTCTAATGTTATCACCATTAGTCAGGTCAAAGTGATATTGGACTAACTCTTCTACTAAAACTGTGTCCTAGAGCAACAAAACCAAGACATTAATCCACTACCACAGATGCCTTTTAAACTGCATTGTTCCTTTTACTTTTCTCTGAGCAGATTTTGGCTGTTTACATTGTCAGTGATTGTTTTCTCTGTCTCTTAACAAGTTTTCAACCAGCTTTGTTCACCCTCACTAACATGCAGGATCACTCCGCTCCTCTACTCTACCCACAAATCCCACAACACTCTCTTATTCTGCATGTATACTTCCATAGCACCATCCAGATATTCCTCTAACCATTACAATCAGTTCCTTCCAGTAGGAAAACAGTCAATACAATTACTCCCAGTAGTAACACCCATCCTAGTTTACTACCAAAGACTCTCTCTCATCTTTGCCGCTATAACTATCATATTACATCTCTACAACCAACCTACTACCCTCCTAACATTTTTTATCCTAATTTACAGTAAAAATAAAACTCATATTAAATAAAATGTCCTTAAGTCAGATGATTTTTTACTATTTCTCCTCACTCAAGTAGCCTTTATCACCAATTATTAAACCCAGCTCCTTCAAATACTTAGGACTTCAACCAGTCCTCACAAAGAATTTCAGCATCTACCTAGCCTATCCTTCTCCATAACATCCCATCTCTACAAACAAACCACATCTTGTTTATTTTTCTATAAATATCTTAAAACTATGCTTCCATATTTATGATCATAGGATCATAGGAGGTTACTAGGCTAATGGCCCCAGGGCCCTTATAAGCCCGGACAAGTTCAACCCATATTCCCAAAGGTGTCTGGTTCAAACAGACACTAAAATCAGTACATATTGCCCCTGTCCAAGAGGGACACAGGTAGAGCCCCTGGGGTAAATTTCTGGTTATCTATCCAATCATCCAAATTATGCTTAAATCAGGCCAACGAGGGGCTTTGTTTCACATGAATAGGAAGCTTGTTCCAAAGGTGAGGCAACCTCTGTGAGATAAAGCTGTCTCTCCAGCAAATTCTTTTGATGTCACATACCAGGTTAAGTTCCTTTGAGTTAGTATCCCATGTGCCATTTGACTTGCAAAAGTGCAGCATTTCCATTAAAGCTGGGTCAGAGATTGCTCTATATGCAAGGTACAGGTCACCTCTGAGCAGTCTGTATGACACAGAATAAAGTGACAATGATTTCAGTCTGTCCGCAAAAGACAGATCATGAAGACCCTGAATTTTCTTTCTAAGGAACTTTTGTGGTCTCTTCAATTGCTACTAGTGTTTGGAAAGGAACATACCAAAAGGAGCATTGTACTCTATTATTGGCCTGATGAGGGAACAGTATAAGGGGTTATAACCTTTTTTTTTCTGGAGGCAATGCCCTTCCTTATGAGATGAGCAATATAAAATGCCCTTTTTACCACTGTGGAGACATAATGATTGAAAGTAAGATTGCTGTCAACCTGTGTACCCAGATCTCTCACCACTGTGTGCTAAGGGCATTGCTATTGATATGGTAGTTTTCAGGATCATCACCCTTGCCAAAGGTGATGATAATGCATTTTTGTTGCACTAAGTTTAAGACCATGACTTTGGCACCAGTCATTGCTCTGCATAAGACCTTCTTGCAGGATGTTGACATTACTAGAGGTTTTGATGATTGCTCCCAGTTTGTAGTCATCAGCAAACTTTGTCAGCCACAGTCCATTAGTTTTAGCCTGTACTTCAGAGAAGTCGATTCCGAACAGTAGGGGTCCCACAACCAATCCCTGTGGAACACCACTGGTTACGGGTCTGCTGGAGGTGGTGGAGTCCCTTATTTTGACCATATGAGTTCTATCAGTGGGCCAGTTTGCAACCCACCTGACAATATATGGGTTGATACCCAGCTGAGTGAGTTTATCAATGATGCCTGAGTGACTGATTGTGTCAAAGGCTGTATGCACAGATTTACCATCGTCTAGGGCTTTGGTGAATGTCTCGAAGAAGTCCACCAAGTTCAACAGGCATGATCTCCCCCTGACAAAGGCAAACTGGGTGCGGTTCAGTGTTTGGAGATTTCCTATATCTTTGTTAATAAGGTCCATGATGATGCTTTCCATGGCCTTGCAGATAAAACTGGTCAGGCTAATGGGTCTATAGTTCCTGGGGTCCATGGATGCACCTCCTTTGTGTAAAGGGATGATGATAGCTGTTTTCCATTCTTCTGAGACAAAGCCAGTGCTTAGGCTGTGATTGAAAAGCATGCTCAAGGTGATGATAATTCCTGTTTTAACACATATAGAACACAGTCCGTGATGTTGCCTGGTCCCATAGAGGCTGTGTTTTTGACCTTGGAAAGGGCATTTAAGACTTGCTCCTTGGAGATACTAGATGGGAGACAGGTATTAAAGCTGCTTTGGGGTATCTGTTGCGGGTCTATATCATATTGTCAAAATGGCATTACAGCGAATGCCATTTCAACGACACATAAAGAACAAAATACCAAAACAGCGAAACCCTAAGTCACCAATTTATTTCCTAAGGAAAAACATTGGTCGACCAACAACACAAAACACACCAGTAAAAACATTTCAAAGTGGGGGGCTTTGCCCCCAACACTCCCTAACTAAATATACCAACTCCGAGATCACACTACAGTGGGGTAAAGGGCAATGTCATGGCTCAGGCCAAGTGATTTTTTTTCCCCAGGAAAAAAAATCGCTGACTTAAGCTTTTGTTGTTTTTGCACTTCGCTCATTATTTGTCATCGAAATGGGATTCGCTGTAATGCCGTTTCAACAATATAATATAGACCCTCTGTGGCAGGAACAGGGAAGTGAAGTTTTCAATGAACCTGCCAGCAAGCAGGTTTGCTATATCCACAGGTTCTATATATGTAGTGCTATTGACTACAAGTTCAGCATAAATCTGGGCCTTACCTTTGCAGGTATGGATGTAACTAAATAACGCCTTGTGGTTATCCTTAGTTAGGGAAGATAATCTGGAGTCTTAGTTAGCTTTGGAGGACTTCAGTAGGAGTCTTATCTGCTTGTTTCCAGTTTTAAGAGCTTTCCTTCCTACTCTTACCAATTTCGATATCCTATTGTATAGCCTATTAATGGCAGCTGTCCACCAGGCAGGTTTGTTTTTCCTTGAAGATCTTGCTTTGGTTCTATCAGGTACGGCAGAGTCAATACAATTGTACAGGTATTTGTATAAAGCATTGGTTTACGACTCAGCATAGGTGTTTCTTCCATCACTGAGGAAGGGGCTATGAAGCTATTTATGCCAACACGCAAAAGGTTTTGGACAAGTTTTTTTGTCTAGTTGTTGTCACCAGGGGTCTTCTGTTATAGTTACTTCTAGCGAGACTGATTTGTGGTCAGATCTCACCAGGGATAGCCACCCACTGGTGGTGATGCAGTGGTCCCCCATGTTGGTCAGCACCAGGTTCAGGATGTTTGAGCTTCTTGTGGTGTGTCAACCAGCAGATCCAGGGCATCGGAGTTAATGACATCAAAGAACCTTTGGGCAAGTGAGTTAGAGCATGTATAATTTACCCAGTCTATGGACGTATAATTAAAGTCAACCAAAACCAGGGTGTATGGTTGTATCTTGATTGACTCAAGTAGATCCATGTAGGCTGAGTGGATATCCTGATTCATGGAGGGGGGTCCTATAACAGGCAATGACCTGAACAGGGGTCTTACCTTCAGTCAATTTCACCTGAAGAAATTCAAGGGAATCATGCTGTTTAACAAGTCTAGAGCTGTATTTATCTTTAATGAATATCAATACATCACCTCCTTTATTTTTCACACTTTCAATTTGTGGTCTGAATGTGTGGAAGGAAATGTAACCTGGTATAGCTGGGGTACTTTCTGCAGCCTTAAACCAGGTCTCAGTGACTGCACAAATGTCAGCATTTTCCAGGGTGAGGACTGTTTCCAGTGAGTGCAGTTTCTAGTTTAGACTCCTAGCATTTAGCAGCATAACCTTGAGGTTGTTTTTATAGGTTATTTTTATGTTGGGAATTTTGTTCTTATGACATTGCCTAAAAAAGGCACTATAGGGATAGCAAGAGCCTTATCCAGTAACTGAAATCCCAGGAGTGACAGATGAAGACCATCTCTGGTAAAGCATTGAAGATCATAGGAGGTCATCCCAGGCTGATAGATACTAGATCCCCTTTGAATGGCACCAGAATCTAAGCCAATTGGTGAAGCCAATCACATTTTGTTTGTATTGAGGTATCATCCTAGGCAAAGGTAAAATGCTGCTTAAGGCTAGGGACATACCTGCCTGAGACACATAATCCAAGAGGTCAGTCATGTTTCTCTCTTCATATAGTCCAGTGAGGTATGTCTCAGGTCATTCACACCAACATGGACTATGATGGAGTCATAACAGTGCCTGTTGTTGAGAGACTTGAGTGTGTGCATTGTGGCAGACTCTGGCACCTGAGAGGCAGCTGACAGTGACTTTTTCCTTATCCAACCTGGTGAGATGGACATCTGTGTGTCTCACAAGTGAATCGCCTATGACTAAGATATTTATTTTTTTGTTATGCCTTAGGGGCTTGATTGGTGAGACACTGGTATGTGATATATTATGTGTACTATGTTCTGCAGATGATGTATTATGTGAAGCCTGCTTGTGTTTGTTTGGGAGGTCTCTAATGCTTAGGTAAGCTTCTTGTAATGATCTCTAAATATGTAGGTTTGTGTGTTGTTGGTTTGGTAGGTGAAAGAGATGAGGTGTGCATGCTGACAACCTGCTTAGTATCAGATTAAATAACTGGTGAGTGAGAGAGCCTGGATTCTAGGTTTTTGATATACATGCATCTCTCATATAATGAATTTGTGTGGACTATAAGAAGTGGGCTGTCATTGTACATGAGGCAATTGCTACATTGCCTCAGAATGCCCATGTTCACCAGGCTGGCTGAAGAAACTGTGGGAAATTGTCCATCCATAATGATAGGTAAGTTGCTGTGGTCAGAAAACAGGGAGAGGACAGGAAGGAACAGGAAAAGTAGAGGGCAGGAGAAGTGAACAAAAAATATTAAGGGCTAGTGGATAAGATCTGTGTTGTTACCTCAACAGCTTCAGTGAAAGGATCACCTGTCAGTGAAGGACAATCATGACAGCTCCCGAATGGAGCACCAGCAGAGTACTAAGGGAAAATTTGCAGGCAAAAGTGTTTGCGTCTGTAACCACTAATGGTGCCCACCACTGTGCGCCAGTGCATGATGCACAAATGCGGTGCTATGTATCAAATGAGCACAGATTGATCTAAACAAATTTACCAATAAAAAGGCTCAGAACTAAGCCCTGTTTCAGCAACCTTCAATCAGATGAGGTCTAACTGCACACGTCTGCCACTAAGGTGCAGGGGAAACTTCTCCAACTAAAGATGTTCTGGTTTAGTGCTTAAGTTATGCAAAAAGAACTAGATTAAGCAGGTCTGAATTTAGTCTATGCTACAGCAAAGTGCAACAATTTCAGAAAAAAAAACAGTTCAAATAAGCTGGAACAATAAGCCTTAAACCAGCAATTTTCACCGCAAAAGGACAGACGCTACCCTCTCCTCCCATGACAGTGTAGACCACAAACCATCTTAATGTAAAATAACTGGCTGGATGCCCAAGTGCTTAAACCAGAACTAAGACACTTTTAGAATAACAGACACACTAAGCCTTCAACCAGCAATTCACAATTTAGAAGGCTGTAAGCTACCTCTCCTGCCACAAGAGTGTAGACTACAAACCTTCTTAATGTAAAACAACTTGCCTGAAGCCCAAGTGCTTAAACCAAAACCAAGAGGCTTAGAATAACAGTTTGAATTTAATCAGGATATTAACAAGTGGTAATCGATGCTGCAGAATAAATGCACTTGAACACTTTTAAGAGCAATCAGCAAAAGCAAAATAAAATAATAAAGTAGGAAGAAACACAAATACAGCAAAATCAGCTGAATAAAGTGCAATTTTTTAGGTTAAGTGGGAAGGGAGGAAATAGAAGATGATTCAAGTTTGAGAAACTAAGTGGGTGGGCCTTCGCAAATGATCTTTCTGTACTCAGCAGAATGAGCTGATGAGATGGGACTGGGAGGAGTGTCCAAAATCAGAGTTATAGCAGGGAATGGCAACTAAAAAGCCACCAAATTTAAGAATACCACAGCAATTGGTCAAGTGGGAGGGAAAAATAAAATGCAGCCAGAGATCAGTAAGAATACAGCAAGCAAGCCAAGCAAACACTTCAGCTAAATAGAGATATTTATAACTAAAAGAGCAATGTTGTTTCTCGCCTCTTCCCACTAATTAATTGATGTTATTCACTGTTTGCAAAGGGATTTTTTGCTAACTTTTCTAACTGACCCTAGCCAAACCCCTTAAAAGTCCAACATAATTCTTATAACAAAACAAATGTAATACACAAATAAGACAGAAAAATAGAAGTGACCAAACTTTAAATATCAGATATCAAACAAGACCAAAATATAACTGGCCACATTCTTCCCTCTGTAAAATATCAGCAATTTATATACCACCAGGGAATAATGTTGCTACTGCTGAAAGCATCCTGTATTGGATATCCCAACAAATTAAGCATGAATCTGCAATACTTCGAGACTTAAATATAGACTGGCAACTCAAATTCCACTACCACACTGAATCCATAAACTTGTGCAACTTCAGACAATTAATAACCACACCTACTAGAATCAATAAAACTTCAGGGAGACACTCAACATTAGATTGGATTCTTACAAACAAACCAGACTAACTGACAAAAGTAGGCTGCATCTCATAAGTGACCATATAGAAACATATGCTACTATAAATCACCATAACCTAGATAAACACATTATCTATAATCAATACGAAATACAACAAGTTTCAGCAAAGATATTTTCAATTTAACACTAAAAATATGACTGGAATGTACTTAAAACAATGCCAGTAGATACTGATGTAGATCGCTTTAATTACTTATTCTTACAAAACTTAAATTAATCTAGCAGCAGTACATAAAATAGTAAAGAGCTTTTCTCCCCGGGCCTCCAATGAAAATGAACTCTTCTAGGCCCAGTGGACTTTCATGGTCAACAAATGCAATAAATAAATAAAATAAAGTCCAACTCTGAGGTCCATAATGATGCATTCCATGGCCTTACAGATCAGGCTCATCAGGCTGATGGGGCAGTAGTTACCAGGGTCAGTAGTCGCATCCACTTTGTGAAGTGGAATGACTGTAGTGGTCCACCATTTGGAGGGAACAAAGCCTGAAGTGAGGCTGTGGTTGAACAAGGCACTCAGGCGTGGTACCAGTTCCCTTTGTAATTCATGTAGAATACAGCCAGGTATAGTATCAGGTCCCATGGAAGCTGTGTTTTTGGCTTTGGATAGTGCTGCTTCTAACTATGCAGCCGTGATATTAGGGATTTGGCATTCCTTGGGTATTGGGATGGGCCCACTAGGGGGTGAAGGAAGGGTAAAGTTTGCACTAAACCTGTCGACCAAGATACTGGCAATTATAATAAATTGGAGCTAGAGTGTCCAAGATACTGTTTCATTAAATTGGATTTTTTTCATCTTTACTGTGGCCGGTTGTGGAGTTTTTGCTACTATTTCTCATAGAGTTGTTCCATATATTGGCAATATCTGTTGGTTCAGTATAAGAGGTGTTGTTGTGCAGTAGCTCGGAGCACATCTGCGTATTATTATGGAGATTCTTGACATAGCTAAAGAATGCCTTATGGTTATCTTTAGTATCTGTAGCAATTTTGTTTTTGTAACTAGTTTTAGAGGATTTGATGAGGGATCTCAGTTTTTTGCTGAGACTTACAAGGGAATCTTTCCAGTCTTGGACTTTACCCTTTCCTGCAGCAGCTTTTTCCTTCTGTTGTAGAGTTTGTTAATGGCAGGGGACCACCAGATTGGCTTCCTTTTTTTTGAAGGACAGGATCTTGGTTCTGTTTGGTATGGTCTGATCCATACAGTTGTGTAAATGCTCATACAGTGCCTTGGTTTATGATTCAGCAGCCATACATTCATTCCCCATTTGCATGGATGACGTGAAGTTTGATACTTCAGTCTTTAGAAGCTCAAAATTGGCTTTGGAGAAAGTCCTCACTGTGGTTTCTTTCATTGGGGGTGAGGGTGGGATTTGGATATCAATTGTGATTAACTTGTGGTCAGATCTAACCAAGGAGGAGTTGATTACTGGTGTAGAGCAGTGGTCCCTCATGTTTGTAATGACCAGGTCAAGAATGTTTGTGCCTCTAGTAGGGATGAGAATGAGTTGGTCCAATGCACTGGAATTAATGAATTCCAGAAATCGTTGGGCATATGATTTGGAACAGGAGTAATTTTCCCAGCTAGTGGAGGGGTAGTTAAAGTCTCCTAGTATAAGGGCATTAGGTTGTACCTTAATGCTTTCCAGAGTGTTCAGGAATGCGGTGTGGGAGTCTTGGCACATTGTGGGGGATCTATAGCAGGTTATAACCTGGATTGCAGTTTTATCAAGTGTTAGTTGTACATGAAGTATCTCTGATGCATTATGTTGGGCAACTAGTCTGAAGGTGTGCATATTCTTTGTGAAGATGGATACACCACCGCCTTTAGGGCTTTGTTCCACACCTCCTTTAGGGCTTCGGTCAAGATTTAGGGGCCGAAAGGTGTGATATGCATTGTTGCCTGGTAGTGCTGGGGTGCTCTCCGGAGCTTTGAACCATGTCTCTGTTACTGCACAGAGGTCAATGTTCTCCAGTTTAAGGAATAACTCAAGCGAGTGGATTTTGAGATTTAGGCTTCTAGAGTTGAGTAGCATAACCTTCAGGTTGTGTTTGCTTGCAGTTGTTATGGTGGTAAATATGTCTTCAGGGCATTGCCTAAAAAGGCACTATAGGGGTGGCAAGAGCCTTGGCCAGTATCCGGAATCCCAGGGGTGGCAGATGCAAGCCATCTCTGGCAAAGCATCGAGGTCAGTCGATCATGTCATCCCAGGCAGAGAGATACTGGATATCCTTTGAATGACACCAGAAACTTAGACAATTGTTGAAGTCAATCATCTTCTGCTTGTACTGTGCTTATTAAACTAAAAACTACTTCTGTAGCTGTAGTTCAACTACCATCAGACTACCTAAAAGTGACTGCAGAAGTTATAGCCTTCCCCGTGTCCACACTAATTAATAAGTCCATAGCAGAAAGACACGTCCCATCACTGTGGAAAAAATCCTACATCATACCACTACACAAGGTGGCACATCTACAGAGTTTAATAACTACAGACCAATAGTGCTTCTCTACCCCTCTCCAAAATATTAGAGAGATGCATCCATACGCAGCTGATGTAATATCTAACCTCAAATAACCTGCTCTCAGAAACACAGCATGGCTTTAGGCCCCAGCAGAAGACCACTAGTGCTCTACTACATTTCACCAGTGTAAAAAAATGATTTAGAAATGATGGCTTGCTTGTGTCCACCATGTTTTTAGACTTGTCAAAGGCATTTGGTACTATCTTGTACCAGCAGCTGCTCATCCGTCTCTCCTCAATAGGACTTTCACAATCCTCCTTGTTATGTTTTCTTAGTTGTCAAATGGTATATAGGACAAACTAAGAGGGCTGTGAAGGTTAGAATTATGGGACATTTGGGGGACATCCATAATAAGAATGGGAAGAGTCCTGTGGGTGAACATTTTAACTCTATACATGCTGGTAGTGATAGATCTTTTCAAATACATGCGTCTGGAGCATTTGTCCCTGGGCCTCCACTGAAAATTGGCTTTGTTGCAAGTCAGACTTTCCTGGTAAACAAATGATAAATAAAAAAATAAAATAAATAAATCTTTTTTTTAGTTTATTGGCACAACCTGTTTTGTGTAGAGGAGGAATATTAATAAAAAGTTGAATGAATTAGACAGCTAAAATGATTTTGAATTTTAGAACATTTCATCCTAAGGGTCTCAGTATTGAGATTAACTTAAGTGGTTTATTTATTTATTTATTTATTTGCAGTTGGTTTACTAGGATAGTCCATTGGGCCAAAATAACCCATTTTCAATGGAGTCCTGGGGAGAAAAGCTCCAAAAACAAGTAGCAAGGTTACAATAAGTTATTTGGTTACAATTATACAATTACTATGGACTAGTAAAACAAATGTAGGAAATTAGAAATACAGCAGACTAGTGTACAAATATATACAAATATTACACTCTTGTATAGTTGAAAAATAAACAATTTACAATATAGAAACTGAGAAGCTTTTACAACTTAGGGTGAGTTAAACTGGAGGTATCGTTCATACATTCAGGATGAGTAGCTTAATACAAGCAAGAGAAAGGTATATGAGCTGACATAGAATTTTTTCAATATGGAAACAGAGAACCTTTTCCATCTTAGGGTATGTTACACTTAAGAGGTACCTTTCAAGTATCCAGAAAAAGCTTAATACAAGCAAGAGCAAGATCTATGAGTTTAGGAGAGTAAGTGGAAATTCCCATTATGAATAGGGGAGGAGAAGTGAAAATTCCCAGTATGACTAGGGGAAGAGATTATGTTGGGTGGGAGCAGGAGCATTCCCACTGGGAAATTAGGTGTGAGTGACGGGATTTTTTGAATAAGAAGTGTTTGTGATGGTACGAATGGATGGGGGTAAGGAGTTCCAGAGACAAGCAAGACTGTAGGATAAGAGATCTTTTCCAGGGGGACAAATTGGTTTATACAGTTCAATTAAGTTTTGGTTGTTAGATCTTAGAATTCTATCAGGGAGGTGCATTTTGAAGGTAGAGGAAAGGGATGGGCAGAGGGAGGGATTGAAGATGAGCTTGTGTGCAAGTGTCAGTTGGACGTAGGTGAGGTGATTGGGTAGTTCTAACCATTTTAGTTTGTGGAGAGCGGAACGGTGGTGTGAGGAGGACTTATGGGAGGTAGCAAACTTGACAACTTTGTTATAGCAAGAGGAGAGTTGTGTTTTGAGAGAAGATTGTAGGTTAGTTAGGAGTAGGGCTCCATAGAGGAGGGATAGGATGAGAAATGTGGTAGATAGGGTGAATTTGGTGGAGGGTGTAAGATAACGATTCTGTCTGTAGAGCATGCTGAGCTTTTGGTGTTTTTTTTTATATTAAATTGAAAGTGGGAATTGAATTTAAGCTGACTGTCAATTTGGACCCCTAGTAATTTGGCCTAAGATACCAGTTCGATAGGTGTATTGTTGTGACTAGTAATAGAGAAATTACTTGGATTGAAAAACGTAGCTTTAGAGGGGGTGAATACCATTACTTTGGTTTTGGAGGCATTGAGTACAAGGTGATTTGTTTTCATCCATTGTTCGGTGGTTGAGAATGCATCTTGAGTAAGCTTTAGCAGTGTGGGGATGGAGGTAGCAGAACAGATAATAGTTGAATCATCTGCGTATTGGATAATTTTTGTTAAAGGGATGGAGTTGTGGAAATCGTTTATGAATATATTGAAAAGAAGGGGACCCAGTATAGATCCTTGGGGAACACCGGTTGAGTTGTTGATGAAAGGAAAGGTGGCTTTTTTCCATCTTACTGCTTGATATCTATTTGATAAGTAGATAGTGAACTAGTTCAGAGAAGAGGGTGACAAGTTAAGCTTGGAGAGTTTAGTTAGTAGTAGATTGTGGGAGATAGGTTAGTGTTTATTTGATAAATAAGTTATTTTGAATGTGATTGATGAATATTTATTGTATATTTTTTGCATGTGGCACTTTAAGAAGCTTAAATGAGATGTAATTATGGAGGGATTCACCTGTTATAAATTGTGAGCTTGTGAATGTTCTTGTATCCTTTGAAGGTGAAAGGCTGAGGTACCAGATTTACTGGTTGCACAATAAAGCTGTTTTGAACCACTGATCTGTGTGTTTTTTGGACATCCATATTTCAGTGGTGTGTTTATTATGTCTTTAGATAGAGCTGATGCAGTTCCAGGGTGTTTTGAACCCCAATGGAGCAGAATAAATTATTGTTCACTGAGCTGCTTAATGAACGGGAGGTGAAGCTGGTGGATCATGATCCTTGGATGACTGTTAGTGAGACTGATTTTAATGTGCAGTTCGACCAGCTAGATAGACTTATGATTAAGGAAGTCAATTTGTATTTTGATACCAAACTATTGGAGAAATATCTTAATTTGGTAATCACTCCAAGGAGTTTGCAAGTGGATAAGCTTCCCACTTGTGTTTTCACTGAAGATGAACAAGATTTATTGGAAGAATGGAAAAAGGTATAATTGGATTGTACTTTGGGTTGGATTTGGATTAAAAGGAACATGCGGGCCAGTGATAAGTTGCAGTGTGAGACTGTAGAGCTGCAACATAAGCTGGTAAGTGAGTTGTCAAAAACTGCATTCTCTTTTAAAATTAATTAAATTAAATGTAAATTGGAGAAAGTAGATTCAGAGACTGTAAATCGTAAAAAGAAAAAACTTGCTAGAGACTTGGGTGATTTCTGGAGCAGTCTTGTTTATATTTGGCAAAACAAGCCATGTCGTGGGTGGTCCAAATTTGTTTTGAGGAAGTTTGGTGAATCTGCGGCTGCTGGAAGGGAGTCTTCAGGCTCTTCAGTGGCTATTTCTTCGAAAAAGAGCATTTTCTTTGAGAATATAGAAGGGGAAGAGTTATCAGACTCTTCACATCAGTCTGAATCAAAAGAAAAAGTTGTTTTTTTTCCTCAAGGGAACAAAGGAAGAGGCCAAAAGTATTGAGGCAAGAAAAAGAAGATGTAGCTGGTCATTTGTGTCTCACTGATATTTTTGGTAGTGACTGTTTTGTCTGATAATCCATATTTGGACATTGGCTCATGCTTGAAAGACTTGGACTATTTGTTAATTTTTGATAATATTGTAAGTAACTACACTTTACAAATTGTGAATTTATCTATCGTTAGTTTAACTAGATCAGCTGTAAGCCTTTTAGGTTGAGCCACAAAGTTTGTTCCCACAAAAATTCCAACATTAGCAGAAGTATTGTTGGAAATTAAAGGGTTTTGTAGAAAGTTGCATTTAATGGTGTATTTTAATAAGAAAAAAATTATGTCAATAGTAATGAATGTGTTGCCGTTACTGATGAGGATGTTGTCTCTTTACTAAATGTTTCTATTTATGAATATGAATTATCTGAAGAAGAAAATTATGGGGGAACAGGTTCATGTTTTAATACAGGCTATGGTAAACTTATGGTTCCTTCTTTAACTGCATCTAGTAATTTTTCACCTCCTAAGTTTTCCACTGCAGTGTGTTTATTGGGGAACAGGTTCATGTTTTAATACAGGCTATGGTAAACTTATGCTTTCTTCTTTACCTACATTTAGTAATTTTTCACCTCCTAAGCTTTCCACTGCAGTGTGTTTATTTCAGCAAATTGTATGTAAAAAAGTTGAACTTGAATATGTCAGGTTTGTTAAGTCACGTAAGCAATATAATTTAACTAAATGTGAATGGAAGGCCCTGAATGAGTTAAAGGGTGTGTTAGATAGGTGTGTGTTCAAACAAGCTGATAAAGGTGGAAACTGGGTTATTATGTCAAAGGCTAATTACAAACAGATGGTTTATAAGTTGCTGTTAATTAAGGAGGATTATGCTAAATTAACTCAGAATCCAAGTGCCATTTTTGATAGTAAACTTTTAGAACTGTTGGGAAGGGGTGAGATATTGGGCTTTTTGTTGGTTTAAGATGTTTGTTTGTGTCTTTCTGCTTTTAGGGGTCGCCACAGCAGAACTCCGGTCTGCTAATGATTAGCTTTATATCTCTAAACCTCATGATCCTATTTTCTATGCTACCCCGAAGTTACATAAGGATCTTTTAGATTCACCTGAGAGACCGATTGTTTTTTGGGGTGGATTCTTACTTGCAGAATGTTGGGATATTTTTAAATTCTTTGCTTAAGGAATTTCTAGTTAACATTATTACAGCACATATTAAAAATATTCAGCACTTGTGTGAGGTAGTCAGTAAGATAAAAGGGCAAGAGGATTTTTATTGCGTTTCAGTTGATACAGCTTAGACGGGGCCTGGAGGTGATTTGGGGTGTAATGGGGGAAGGTCCCCATAATGCCTTTGTTGTTAGGTTGCTAGAGTTTTGTTTGATACATACTTATTTCAGGTTCAACAATAAAATCATCCTTCAGATGAAAGGGACTGCGATGGGTGCCCTTTTGCCCCCACCTATGCCATCATTTATATGGGGTATTTTAAGAAAAGCTTTATTTATGGCACAGAAGAGATTTATTTATGGCACAGAATGCTATAGAGATTATGTGATGATGTAAAGACATTATATTAATGATCTGATTTTTATTTGTAAGGGACAGCCATCAGACTTCAGCCATTTTATTTCTAAGATAAACTTGAATGACCATAGGTTGAAATTTTCCATGGTGGAGGGCAACTCATCCATTCAATTTTAGGATGTGAAATTTTATGTGGATGACCTGTATAACATCCAATGCAGGCCTTACAGGAAACCCACTGCAATCAATAACTTTTTCTGCATGCTGAAAGTATGCACCCCCCCCCCCCCCCATTTAATGGAATCTCTTCCTTATGGTGAATTTAAACAAAATGCCTGTAATACTTCAGAAGGAAACTGGGATTACATTTTTGTTAGAGGCCAAAAGGAGGTTAAAAGAGACGAGATATAAGGGAGATATTTAAAATTATGTCCTAGAAAACATTTTTGAGAAGAAAAGGGATTTAACTAAAAATGTTAATGTGAATGGAAGGAAAAATATAAGACAGATTAGAGATGAAATGGTTCCTGTAAACAGCAGGGCAAAATTATATTTTGTGTCTAAACATTCTCCATTCTTTGAGGTAGTGAAAAAATTAATTTTGGAATTTTGGCATATTATTAGTATGGATGAGATAGTGGGGAATATTTTCCCTACATTTGAAAATTTCTCATATGGTGGAGATTTGAATTTAAATACTTTTAAATTTAGCATTATTTAATGTGCCTCAAAAGTTAGTAGGATCATTTACTTGTGGGCACTGTAAAGTGTGCAGTAAAATTAGGAATATCTCTGGTACTTGTATCAATGGGCAGATATTTATGTTTAGGGGAAGATTTAATTGTAATTCATTTGGGGTGATTTACATTGTGGGGTGTGGATGCAATAACATCAAATGGTATATAGGCTGTGACAGTTAGAATTATGGAAAATTTGGGGGACATCGATAATAAGAATAGGAAGATTGCTGTGGGTGAGCATTTTATCTCTATACATGCTGGTAGTGACAGATCTTTTTTCTTCACTGTATTGGCACAACAAGTTTTTATAGAGGGGCGGATATTAATAAAAAGTTGAATGAATTAGATAGCAAAACGATTTTGAATTTTAGAACATTTCAGCCTTAGGGTCTCAACCTTGAGGTTAACTTAAGTGGTTTAAATTGTTTATTAAGATGTCAATTTTGAAAGGTTTATTTATTTTACAAAGGTTAGTATGTTTGATAAATAAGTTATTTTGAATGTGATTGAGGAATATTTATTGTACATTTATTGCATGTGGCACTTTAAGAGAGTTAAATGAGATGTAATTATGGAGGGGTTCACCTGTAATAAATTGTGAGCTTGTGAATGTTTTTGTATCCTTTGAAGGTGAAAGGCTGAGGTACTAGATTTACTGGTTGCACAGCTAAACTGTTTTGAACTGGTGGTCTCTGTGGTTTTTTTTTTGTTTTTTTTTGGATGTATGTATTTCAGTGGTGTGTTTATTGTGATTCCTTAGTTACCTATCTGGAAGGCAAAAGCCATTAAATGCAATAGCGGTTGGTGACTTCAAGTCGAAGGGGGACTGCAGGAAACAGCTGAATGGGTGGGGCCAATGAGCGGGTGTGTGGCCAAACAGAAAGGGGAGGAGCTATGCTCAAAATCACAAACACTGGAACTTTAATATGCTGCCCTGGGTGCCAAACCATCATTATTATAGTCCAATCAAGACAAAATAAAGTGTAGAAGAAAAAAAATATTTCAATGCATTGGCTACATGAAAGCTTACTTAATATCTAGATGGAAACAAAAATGTTGTGAGGCATGAAAAAATAAATTACTTTTTAAATACATTACTGGAATGCCAGTCAAAATCAAGTACAAGAAAAACAAGCAGCACTCATCTCAAACCACTTCTCCTTGCACTGCAGTTCTAATTATAATTTATATTCAGCTTTATAAAAAGTACCAAGTAACATGCTGAAAGTAACAATGATACCCCCCACTTGTAAAAATGTTTCTTTTCCAAAAAAGATCTGCTGCCTGACAACTATCTACTTGTTTCATTGGGAAATATGATCAAAGTAAAAAATGAACAGCAAACAAGGAACAAGCTCAAGATACATTTCTTAAAGGATTATTCCACAGGTTATGGACCACATATGATAGATTGGCATTCTGTTTAGTTTATCGGTAAAGCCTGCAAAGATGACTGCAAGGCTCCATCAAAGGTAATGAGCTTCTTAAAATACTGTAATCCTGTCCTTTATTACAAATACTGTCATATGCATTTCAATACCCAAGGCTTATACGTTATCTAGTCATGCAAGTATTCTCTGCATGGCAAAAACAAAAAGGCTTTCAATGTTGGTAACTCTTTAACAGTAAGCTTACTTGCATCTTACAATCTCAGAAAAGCTTACCTGATGGTCATGAAATCATTGCTACTTAAGCATAGAGCAACAGGCACTTTCTGAATAATAAGAAGCATAATCAACAGTATAAAAACATGACAGAAAACCAGAACATTCTGCAAAATCAAGCAAGGCAGATGAAAAGCCAATGTAGTGCTTGTGTCTCCCTTGGATGGGTGGGGGGATACTCTGCACACTTACACTGCATAACTGTTCCTTGCCTTGCTTGGACACATCCAGAGTCACTAAATGGGGGAGTGGGGTGCAACAAATATGTCACAACTTGAAATGTCTCTGGCTGACTGCAAAGGCCCTGACACATTTGTCATACCTCTCAACCTCAGAGCAAGAAATCTGGACAAAGTCAGTCCCAAAATTAAGGACAATATTTAAATATGATTCTTATAAACTTTCTAATAGAATAGTAGGTCTTGCATTAGTATGAATTTTTTGAAGGGTATGAAATCTGAAGCTGAAATGTCTGGCATTATTTTCTTACTTCAGTCTTTAATGATTTGCCACTAATTTGCCAGAAAACCAATGGACCAAAAATGTGATGCAAAAATATGAAAATAGCCACACAATACAGCTGGGAACCTGTCAAAGAAAAGAAACGTTTTAATATTAGCACTGTTAGTTTGAGCAGCTGATAAAATAAACGAATCTACATGTGTTTCTGAAATGAAATGAAAGTAATCTATAACTTTAATTATTACAGCTATTTATTAATTAAACCCTCCACATTTTCTTCCAAAACTAACATTTTGTGGAGGGGTTTGGATATGCCCAATTCTATAAAGCAATCTGCATGTACCTCTCAACCTGTTAACACAGGAAATCTGGACAAGGCCAAATATATTGGGGGGGGGGATATACAAACAGTACTAAAAATTGCTCTTGTATAAACTTAGTTGATAGAACAGGTCTTGCTTTAGCATACATTTTTCTGAAGGTTATGACGTCTGAAACTCAATGTCTGTCATTATTTAGTGACTTAATTCCTAAATGATTTGCCAGAAAGCCACAAATTTTATGGGGATCAAACCAAAAAGAAGAAGCAAAAATCTATTCATTCTGTGAAAATCTGGACAATTGAGAGGTATAGTTCAACTGAGCCGGGGCTGTCTGAGTTTGCCATCCTTCCCCCTCACAAAATCATGGTCGAATGGAGTCCCCCCCTGCAGCCATTCCAGTATCCCATTACTTTGGTATTTTGCTCCATTTACCATAAACACTGCAATGTGCATACTGCTTTACTTCTACGATGATTAGGATTTCACTTGAAAGTTTTATTTTGTATTTTACAGCACAAGCACTAAAACATCTGCTAAACAAAGCAATGCAGTCTCACAATGAAAATAGATTTAGCATTAAAACTCTGCCCTTGAAACTCACATTCATTGAAACAGCAGTGAAATCCACATTAAAGAAAATAAATTTGGATAGTAGAAAGATTAACTTTGGACTGTTTTCAAATGATAGCCCCCTTGCACACAAAGCATACATGTGCTGTGTGATACACCTTCCTGATTGTATTAAATTATATTCCTTGTATAATACAGTACAGTTGTTAGAGGGTGTTTTAAATTTATTGTTTTGAACATTTTTCCAGTAAACAATGAAACAAAATGCATGCACCAATGACAAAACTGCCCAAGTGAGAACATTTCCATCATAAAAAAAGTCTACTCAAACTTATACAATCCACCAGTATCAGTAAATATGCACAATCGGTGCAGAAGTAAGTCATCTAAATAATTCCACATTAAAAAGATCTGTAACTAATGAAGAGGTTGCTGCTAGCAAACAACTTTATATTTCATTGTTTCATCTACAAATAAAGTGTCGTGTCTGCTGCCCCTGAAGAATAAATTGCCTATATTACATTAAAAAATAAGTTAGTAATATTGCAATAGGAAATGGATGGCCAATTTATCACAGGTTCATAGTTAGTAGTCACTGTTGTCTGAGCTAAAAGAATAATGAGCCCTTTCAAATGCAAACAGAAAAGCCAGTCAAACTTGTCATAAATATGATAAAAACACTTATATTTATCTTCACCTTCACTGCAAGGCATCCTGGGAATTTTCCAGTTTTGACTTCCCATGAAAAGCAGCAACCATAAACCAAATTTCACAGGCAATACAGAAAGGCATCCTCTTAACAAAAGATGTAATTTAAGAAACACAGAGATGCCCCATAAAGAACTGTTACATTATACTGTAAAATAAAAATTCTTAGAGGCTGGAGAATATGATCTGTATTACCAATAAGTAAGACAAGGCACAAAGTATGGTACAGACACATATACAACTTGTAACATCAGAGCACCAGATTTTACAAAAATAAACCTGTTTAGCAACATAAAGATGTGTAAAAAATACCAATCAGCAAAATCATGTAAGATGCAACAGGAACCTAACACAAGTCCACCAGTTAAGAAAGCCATTGTGCCATTTGGATCTTAACACACAGTTTTAGAGCTATGCGTGTGATATAAAAACAGCTACAGCTATAACTTCAAAAAAACCTTCAGTAAATGTCACAGATCTGTCATTTTTATCCACATATTAGAAAGTGTGATATACAGATGTACAAATAAATCATGGAAGTCTCCTATACATACTATGCTGACCCATGAAGCAACTGTGCAAGTTCCAGTGAGTAAAATTTAACAGGAATATGAATAATAAGAACACCACTGCAATTGTTGCTTAATAAAACCACTTAATAAAACAATCAAACTAATCTAATACAGCATACTCAGCCACTATGCGTACTATGAAAAGGACTATTGATTACTTCTTGTCATTGTTTGCTCAACTCAACCAGTGAAACAAGACTAGTCTTACTACGGAATGTTTTGGTTGATGGAGAAGTCTCATGTCATGTAGGACAAGCCAGGTTGCCATGATGATCATAAGCCCTCTTCTAATATGTTTCAGCAACAGCTTGGTGATTCTGTTGCAGTAGAAACAGCATCACAAAGAGCTACAGATGTGAGTGTTTCATTAAATTCTACTTTAGGCAAAAACACTTGTCTCACAGGCCTTATTGCATAGCAAATGAAAAAAAAGTACAGAAACGGGAAAGATTTAAAGACGGTGGTCTTCAATAACTGACAATTTCTGCTACAGTGTATTTTTTGCTTCCCAAATATGATATCCTTTTACACACACACACACACACACACACACACACACACACACACACACACACACACACACACACATACAAAACCTCTTGTACCTGTATCAAAGTCGGTCCATGAAGCCAGTGAGCAAAGTTGTCCAAAACACAAAGTCCCTACAATGAATACATAGCCCTTGCACCAATGAATAAGTCCAAAACATAGCGAGAGACTCCCTGCAGCAAAAACAAATACATAATCCAACTGCAGCAAATCCCACGAGAGCAGAGCACCAGTCCTTTGCGCCGCTAGAGTACCAGCTAGAGTACCAGCCTGAGGATGTTGCAGTCCGATCCATTTCCAGTCTATGCAGCTACAACTGCATAGACTTCTGGGATATTTTGGAGGTACTTGCTGTCTTGTCAATCCAGACTGCTGGTGAGACACTCTGGAGTCTGTGTGCATGCTCTGGTCTGGTTCACCAGCATTCTGGCTATTGGAAACGTGTGTGTGCACATGCGCGATGTTCCAGGAGTTTGCAATTTTATTTTTTTAATTATTTAATTTATTTTTTAGTTAGTTTAATTTATTGTTTAGTTATTTTTTGTTTTTACAGCTGCAGGGGCTGCAGTCTCGCAGTCCAATAGCACGAGCTGCCCCTGATTAAATGACAACAAACCTACTCATCCTTTCAACCAGTTACTACAAGTGTCCCTTAAGATTCTTTCCTGGATCCTCTGTTATTTTATATATTCATTAATGACCTCCACACCTCCATTCACCATGCTGGTTTAGTTCAGTATGGAGATGACTCATCATTAATATGTATGGCTTCAACAATAAGTAAGCTCCAAGACATTACAAAAAATCTTTTTACTCTGTAGACACCTGGCTCAAAGAGTCAAATCTCCTACTCAACCCCAACAAAACTAAGTTAATGCTTGTCACCTCAAAAAGCTGTGAAAATCAAAAGCAATTTCTTTTCCATAAAGTCAACAAATAGTACTGTAATTGAAACTGTAACTCACAGTAAACTTCTAGGCATTATAACAGATGACAGTCTCAAATATGACACCATATACTGCACACCATTAAATCTACACACCAGAAACTAGGCTCCCTTTATAGGACCAGTGGATTCCTTACAGATACTGCAAGAAAAACTCTAGCCACCACCTTCTTGCTGTCATCTCTCCTATACACCACTACTATCCTAACAAATATAAACAATACTCAAAGAAAGAAATTTGCCTCCTGCTACAACATAATAGCTAAATTTGCCACCAGTCTCCCTCATAGGACCCACCCTTGTCTTAGCTTAAAACAATTAAACTGGCTCGAACTGCAAAACTGTCTAACATATCCACAACTGACTACAGTGCACAAACGCCACTGCATTCATCATCAAGAAAAATGACCTGCACTACAGAACTTGTTACTACCCTACTGTCCAACAATGGACCTCGTTCTAGTAACACATTTTTATTGCTTACAAATAAGTCAAATAATGTTGTGGGAGACTCACTATACTCCAAATACATTGTTAAACTCTGGAGTAGTATCCCCACACAAATAAAATTCTCTGACAAACTGAATAGTTTTAAACCACTGCTTAAATAATATCTTAACCAGTCCTGGTCTTGTACATGCTCATCAAAGAGTTAAAACTTGTTCACTGACTATACCATTCAAATTCTCTCCTTAAACAAAACATTCTCAACCTCTTACTGAAATGAGAAAAATTGTATACATAACTGCTGACTGTAAACTCAATTAAGTTGCATGTGTGCTTTCTCTTGAGTACCTTCCACCTCTATAAAATCTTACAATGTATATGCAGAAATGTAACTACTCTTTGTGTAAAAATGTAAATAGAAATGTAACTTCTCTGTGTTTAACTGGAACTTAGTATAATGCAATATAAGAAAATGGAGTTTTTCTCCCCAGGCCTCCTATGAAATATGAAAATGGATATTACCCATGTGGACTTTCCTGGTATATATGTATATATATCTATATCTATATATATATATATATATATATATATATATATATATATATATATATATATATATATATATATATATATATATATATATATATAAATATGTTTGTGTGTGTGTGTGTGTGTAGAAATTATATACATATATATATATATATATATATATATATATATATATATATATATATATATATATAGTTCCTATCAGAAGCCTGAAACACTATAAGACTGAAAATCAAAATACTGAAACCAAAAGCCTGAAAATTCAAAATCCGAAAACCCAAAATACTGAAACTCAAAATCCTGAAAACACAAATAATGCTAATATGTCACTATAAAGACACTAATATCTACCAACTGACCCTGACCTAACCCTAACCCTAAGGTCCGTCACTATCGCACACTCACCTGACCCGCGCCCTAACCCTAACTCACTTAAACCGCCCCTAACCCCAATATTTGTCACTATTGCATACATGTCTAACCTGCCTAACCTAACTCACTTAAACCGCCCTAACCTAACATAAAACCAACGCACACTTACCTGAACCCAACGCATGACCTAACACCACAGGGCTAACAATAGCAAAGCCACAATGACGTCAGTATGTCCATTTTGTGTTTTCAGGATTTTGAGTTTCAGTATTTTGGGTTTTCGGGACTTTGAATTTTCAGGCTTTTGGTTTCAGTATTTTGATTTTCAGTCTTATAGTGTTTCAGGCTTCTGATAGGGAACTACATATATATATATATATATATATATATATATATATATATATATATATATATATATTAGATATAGATATATATAAAATACATATATAATAATATTAGTGAAAAATATCTATCTACAAAGTACATACACACACACACACACACACACACATATATATATATATATATATATATATATATATATATATATATATATATATATATATATATATATATATGTATATATATATATATATAGATTGATAGTTCCTAGATATCAGGCTCTATTAGATTTTTTTTAGTTGCAGCAAGGCTTATTCTGTTTCAGTTGCCCACTTAACCTTCAAGGGGGACCAGGGCTGTAAATAGGGTGGAAAGGGGCAGCTGGCCTGGGTATAACCTGTCAGGAGGCATGATCACCATGAGCTGTCAGTGCAAACGTTCAGTGTTGGTTTTAATAAGTTAATGCTAATACTTTATTTATGGCTCTGGCAGAAGTGCTCAATATGAGATGACAGTGTATATGCTAGAAACTGCTTTTTAAAAGCAGGTATTAAAGATTTCTTAGACACAGTATTGACTGCTGTCTTTTTGATATACTTCATAATTCCAAGCCAGTAAAATGTAGCTCAACTTCTAGCTTTTATTTTAACCCATTTGACCAACCTTTAGCTCAACTTCCAACTTTTATTTTAACCCATTTGACCAACCAAATGTGGTTGTGTGCTAAGTCAGTGCAATTATTCTAAAAGGCCTTGGACTAATAAAGAGCTCAGTATCTGTACTTTTTTTTGGTTACACTGTACAAGATGTCTTAGTTCAAAGTAAGTATATAAAGTGGGGTTCTTCTATTTCTGTATTTTTCCATCTAATCTTTTTTACATTCTCTCTATACTTCTACTTAGTGTATTGTCATTCCACTGAGTCTTCTTCAAGTTGACATGGCTTATCTCAAGGCCAACTAAGCATTATTTTCATCAGTATTCTGACAAACAGTAGAGGCCATGTACTCTTCTACGTACAGGAAGAGACATTTTCTCTCAATATAATTTCTCTGGTATAGAAGGTAACTCAGAAATATTCTTGTTATGCCATGGGTACTGGCAGTTACACCTTTTTCTGCTTCAGTGGTTATCCTATTTTTTTTACCAATAACATTCGCTTCTGTTTGGTGTACCAGGGATAACCTTAAGGCCTTATTAAATTTCACCTTTCCCTTTTTCTTTAGTATTAGATTAATCTATTTCTTTATCTGTTTCTGTACCTGCGACACTTATCAAATTTTAACCATGCAGCCTTGTCTGTCAATCTCAGTAATGAACTATTTTATTACTTTAACAGCTGGAGTCTTTTTGCAAGACTCAGTATCACATTTATCTAACCCTTCCACCCACAGCAAAATCATATTTCATTTTTTTCTTGGCATGTGGTGTACAGTTTTGTTTTACTGTGACTATGTGTTTCTGAGAATATATGTGCTTGTCATTTTACTCCCCTCTTATCTTTTATAGCTCTTTGAATTGGGGAATTCTTGACCAATTATCACATCAGGTTTTTAATTAGAGAGTAGGGTAAGTGGGTGTTACACTGTGCCTAAAACATTATGCATTTGTCTTGTGGTACAGAGTCTTTCTTTGATCTTTATGTACACATACAACTTCATTTTTCTGTTTAGTAGCTGTTTTGTGCTTATAAGTATATTGTGAGCTAAGCAATGTAATGTCTTACAACCTTTGTCCCCTTTCTTTCTTTGACAATAGCACTAACAGTTTTTATTAGTACAGCATTGCTGTTATTACCTCTGCAGTACTTTGCTATCTGCCCTTTTCTAGTACAATTAAGGCAAAAGAATGTAGATTGTAGCATTTATCTTATTTTCATGCAAGGAAACATAATTATATGAAGGTTTTATATCAGCCCTTGGTGTATGCAAGTCTTGCATGATTTGAAATTTTCAATTAACATCAGATATTCTACTAAATAAATTGTGTTCAGAAGACGTAGGGTCACTCTGGAACAGCCATTTTCAGAAGTTGCATGGGAGTGCCTTATTAAATTTATATATAGCAAACATTTCTACAATTGTAATTACCTAATTACCTAATTTAAATTTACATGAAACAATAGTTACAATAAAAAAAAAAAAATATATATATATATATATATATATATATATATATGTATATATCATCAGTGTATCATCATGTCATCATCATCATCCCCCTTTTTCCTATTTTCTATATGAGATCAGGGTTTTGTTTTATCTGTCACCACCTCTCTCAATTCAGTGCCATACTTCTACCTTCTTCAACACTCATGTCTGACTGTCACAGATTTTCTCTCACTCAGTCCATACGCCTCTTTGATGGACAGCCTCGATTTCTCTTACCTTTGTATCTGTCCCAAATCTTCTTCACCAGGTTGTCTTCTGCTTTTCTGCACACATCCAAACTACCATAATCAGTTGTCTTTGATCTTTTCTGCAATTGGAGCTACTTTGGCTTCTGCTCTTATGTTTTCATTTCTTCATCTGTTCCACAATGTACATTCTACTACCCTTCTCAGGCACTTCATTTCCATCACTTCTAGCTTCCTCATCTTCTCTGCCTTTAATGCCAAGGATTTGTACCATACAATAGTACTGGTCCCATCACTGTCTTCTACACTTTACTTTTCAGCTTCTTTGGCATTCTTCTGTCGTAGACTACTCCCAAGCTCCTATGTCAGTTGGCTGCAGGCATTGTGATTCTTGCTTTGACCTCTTCATTCAGACTTCCCTTCTCCTCAACCACCCCTCCCAGATACTTGAAGCTATTAACCTGTTCCTCTGTTTTCCCTTCTATTTTAGATCTCAGCTTCTGATTTCCCCAATTTGCTGCCATTAACACTGTCTTATATGTGCTTAGTTTCATCACATGTGCCTTCAGTTTTGCATTCCATTCCTTTATTCGTTGCTGATGTTCTTACTCAGAGTCTACCTGTAATGCCAAATTACCTGCATATAGAAACGTTGCTGATCTGCCCCCTTTGACCTGTTTGGTAATGTAGTCCATTACCAGTATGAACAGCAGTGGGTGCAGAGGTGAACCCTGCTGCACACCCACACCCACAGGGAACCCCTCTGAGACTGAACACTGTTGTACTTGAGTCACTGGGTCCTTGTACATAGCCTCCACTAATTCTACCAATGTTTTTGGGACATTACAGTACTGCCAAGTCAGCTTTCTTGGGATCTTGTTGTATGCTTTCTGCAAGCCTAGGAGTGCTCAGTTGGACTCTTTCTTTATGTCTAGCTTCTTCTCAACTATGTGTCTCAGTGTCTCCTATACACACACACACACACACACACACACACACACACACACACACACACACACACACACATATATATTTATAAATATCTGTGTGTGTATATTAAATCAGCCATTAGTGACCTTACTATCTAACCGCAATGAATGGCCTGCTGTGAAATTTTGACTGTACATTAGATTGACATCCAGACCTTGGCAGAAGTTCTGATTTCAGCGTCTCATAATTGAGCTAGCTGATATCTTACTGTCAATAACTGACTGAATCAACCTGTTACAACAATATATCTGAATAAAGAATAAAATAATGAAGGGGGACAAAGGTCCAAAAATAGTGGCAGATGTTAAATATTATTCTTATAAATTTCGAAAGTTGCAAGAATACCAGGATTTGTGTCAGCATGTATTTATGAAGGATATAAAGTCTGAAACTCAAATGCATGTCATTATTTAGAGACTTCTATCCTCAGTGATGTGTCTATAAAATGGGTCTACCTGACAACACCGACGCACTACAACACCGACAACAAAATCACCGACACCACATAACCGAAAGTTCACAAACATGAAACCTCACATGCCCGACACACCACAATCCCGACAATCAACAAACAAAACAAATCCCCTGTCCAAAAAGCACACACACAACACAAGCACACCAAAATCCTTACAAACCCACACTAAACCTTACAAACACAACTATCTATAACCTTAACCCAAACCCTAACCCTAAGGTCCATCACTATCGCACACTCACCTAACCTGCGCCCTAACCCTAACTCACTTAACCCGCCCCTAACCCTAAAGACTGTCACTATTGCACCCTTACCTAACCCTCGCTCTAACCCTAACTCACTTAACCCACCCCTAACCCTAAAGACTGTCGCTATCGCACACTCACCTAACCCGCGCCCTAACCCTAACTCACTTAATCCGCCCCTAACCCTAAAGACTGTCACTATCGCACACTCACCTAACCTGCGCCCTAACCCTAACTCACTTAACCCACCCCTATCCCTAGAGTCCGTCAATATCGCACACTTACCTTACTCGCACCCTAACCCTAACGTCCGTCACTACTGCATACTTACACAGCCTTTTCACATGTCGGTGTTCTCAGCGTCGGGGTTTTCATCCGTCGGTTATCTCAGTTTTCGATCTTCTGGTGTCAGTGTTCTCATTGTCGGCGTTGTCAGGTAGACCCCTATAAAACGTATACTTTATGAGGAATAGACCAAAATATGATGCAAAAATTTGAACATTCTACAAAAATCTGGACAGTTGAGAAGTATGCACCAAAGTGATTAGTGTGCAGAAGGGCAAGTTGTTCCTTTTTGTGGTTCTTTAGAAGTACAATGTAGATTCTTTACAGCAACAGACATAATCCAGGAGGATTGCAAGCAACTGTGTAAGAACAGGGACATCATGATTATATAATGCCACGAAATAGCAAATATAAATTAAAAAGGAAGGAATCAATGCTTATTTTAAAGCCTGATACACTCTTTCCAAGGGGTTTGAATAAAGAATATAATTGGAAATGCTTATTGTAATAAGATGGGGTTTTAATGTTAATTGAAATATTGTTTCATTGGTTAATTGAAAGAAATTGTGATGTATATAATATGTGTGGGGAAGGGAAGATGGCATTCTCTTTTAAGGCTTGTTTCACTTGGCATATTTTCATTGTTTGAAACATAAGTTGTCTGTTTGTATTGTCTCATCTTAAGCTAGGTTTCCTAAAAGTTCAGACATATTTTATGAGCATCTCTGGACTCTTCTTCATGTCATTTTTGTAGTAAATTGCATGCACTTCTAATAACTTTAAATATTTTGACTCTTTATTTTTCTAAATTGTACATATAATCACATTTCTGGTACCTAGCACAGATTTTTATGCAATGTATGCTGTATGTTTTGACTCCCTGCTACACTATAATAAGCAATAACGGATCACATTTTCATGATAGTCACTTTTCCTATGTCTAGGCTTAAGTGGGCATTTCCTTCTCAACTTAATCATGTTTAGCTTTATAGCTGAATAAACACCAGTAAAACCTCTACATTTGAGAGTTGTAACTGTTATGTTTACCAGTCTTTCCCTGTAATAATTTACATTTTTTTCTTTGCTTTTTGGTTTCCATAATATTAAGAAGCCAAACACTTTGTTAGTTATATCATCACCTGTTGGTTTTAGTGATTTTCTTATTACTTAGAAACATTAATTATATCTTTATTTATTGGCATCACACCCAATTAATACATTAAACAGATAAAGATTATTGGCTGTTTTCATTCTAATCTGATTTAAAACAAAAAATGCAAGAATCCTCCATTTCTTTGTCAGATTTGTAACATCATATACTTTGTCAATAAGAAGTTAACCAAACACAGGATTAGTGAGGTATTCTGGCATGTTAAGCTGCACCCCCCCCCAACATACCAAAAAGCTCTTCTGATTGGAAGAACATATACATAAAATTAAATTAAATAAAATGAAATAATACAAAAAGAAAAAAAACTAAGACAAGGAGGGTTTTGACATTTTTGTTTTGAACACATTATTGAAAATTAATTCTTAAGGCAATGCACACATTTGACCCGTTTTATATATCAGAAAAAGTTGCTATAATCAGTAAGTATTCTCAATAGCCTGGAAATCAGTGAACAACTGCATGAATGGGTGGGTTTATGAACATGTCTTAGCTAAACAAATCTATTCTCTAAGTCATTGCCATAGAATTATTAGTGGACGAGTCAAGTGACTCAGAGTAAACAAAGCTCCATCACTATGCATAAGAATGGTAAAACAGAAGGAAAGGAGACATGAAGTATAAAAAGTTTGTATCACGTTAACAGCAATAGCTGCATATATGAGTAATTAAACTTTATCTTGGCAAATCTGTCAACCATGGCAGAGGAAGGTTCAAGTCCTAAGACTACGAATATCTACAGTCAAGCATAGCTAAATGAAAGAAGCTCAACCAGCAAAGGAGATTTAACACATGTGAAGGCTAGTGAGGTAAGTACGGATGAAAAAAATGTAAGTTGACAATGAGCAGCCTGGAAGACTTCATCAGAGATATATATCAGAAAATTATGAAGCACTACTAGGAATTAACTTAAATGCAACCTTCAGAAATAATGCAGGGAATTGTATAAGAAAAAAATACTTTTTGCGGACAATAAAAGAAGTAAAATAAAATAAGTAAAAGAGCTTAAGGTGGAAGAAATGCAATCAAGATTATTCAAAGGGCGACATGTACAGCAAAATAAGTGCAAGAGTCCTAGTTACTACTGAGTATTAAGTTTAAGAAGGTAGTGAGGACACAGGACATCATAGCAAGAACTATGAGGTAAGCAGATGATGTTAGGCCTAGTTAAGCTAAAGAAGATTTACCTGACGGAGGATATAAAAAAGTTCCACTGGAGGCAAGAGAAGAAAATTCAATATGTAGTTCTAAGACCTTAAGAAACAAAGCAGCAATCTTTGTGAAGACTTTTCAGTTATAGCTGATTTATTAATTAGAGGCATTAATTAGAAGCATTCTCTACATATTATTTTCAAAAACAATAATCTATAGAGAATGCTTGGTTGTCCTCTTAGAGTCAAAGTATATGACATCATTGATTTTACAACCAAACTTTCAGAAATCTACATATTCCAAGACATAATAATTCATGATGGTTGCAATAATGCAAAAGCAAATGTTTTCTACAAAGTGCAAGGGAAATCATTGCACTGTTTGAATTTATTCTTGGAAACAGTAAATATCCAAATAATTCCTCTGTTATGTATAGAGAAAAGAAGTCTAAGCATGTAAGCAATGCAACAAGAATGATGAATATATATGTCACAAAATCTCTTACAATCAAGAGAAACACCAGCCTGCTATCAATCATGATCACCTTTTGGAAAAATAATACTTACATCTGATGAAAGCAGACAAAAGAATGTTTGCAAATGATTTTTTGAATTTATAAAACTAAAATACACAGAATCTTTGCATTACCAAACCCAAACAGATCTCAGCTAGATCTATGAAAACTTAACGTATTGTTAATTCATGCTTGTAGAACTAATAAAAATGTGTTATTGACAAAATACTAATTCAAATCACATGATGCTGATACAGAGGTAGTAACCAAAACGTGGGTCAGAGAAGATGACTGAATGCATAGTTTTGGGGGGCACTTGGTGTTTTGTTTGAAACAGAAAGGAAAATAATGGTACTATATGTGGGATTTTATTGATGATTAGAGAAAACATCAGAGCTCATGACGTAAACAACATCATAGCACTCACAACTACATGGAATGTGTTTGCTTAATGATAAAAGATGGCAGCAAATGTCAATGAATAATGGGGACCTATAGACAACCAAAGGAAAAAAAATGAATTATAAGATATTTTAAATTGGATGCACATTATTTTCTTTATATCCCATCTCACTTGGACTTGCCCAGTGACTCCACTATATGCATTTAATTGGCCCATTCATTCTGGGCCAACCTCCTTTAGCTAGGTGAGAGTCCTACAGCCCATTTGTACCTGTGTAGACAGCCTAATCAGCACACTTGTTACTCCTCTGATGAGAGAGTGCTAAGAAGCAGGCCAGCTTCAGGTCCCAAGGAGTGGCCTACCCATCTCTCTCACAGGCAACTTGCTGACTCAAATGCTGCCGAATCAGTAAAAAGAGTTATGCATGTTGCCATGTACTTTTCCCCTTTCCCTAGGTCTTCTGAGAAGAGCTTCACATTGACAGTGTGAGCTAGTCTTGACCATTACAGTTACACAGTACATCCAGCCATCACTGGTTGTCACCAATGCCGTAGGCCTAGCACCCTCCCTTCTCCACAAGAATGAGCAAACAGGTGCCGGCCACTCAAGCCCATCATCTGCAGCCTGGTCCCTTAGACACCCATACAGCTACTCAAGCATAGGTCATTTGGGATGTAATAAGGGCTTCATCCACCTATGCCATAGGGAATGAGGCATAGTTTATGTCCATTCATATTTAGGTATACTGAAGACAGACCTACATTCTTCCATGATCAACTGGAATGAAATTGATAGTGCAATTGCTTTGAAGCATATCCATGTGCAACATTCATGGAAGAAATAATTATTATTCCACCAACAAAGTAAGAAAATATTTTGGATATTTTATATGTGCTTGAAAATGTTGTAAACTATGCATATGAACTTTCACCTCCAGCAGAAGACAGCAAACTTTGGATTATAAAAACAGAAATCAGTATTACTGAACAACTATTGCTGGTAGATAAATTGGGTTAAGATATAGGCTTATTCTGGGCTACAGAGAAGGCAGAAGTTTGTTAGTAACAGTGCCACGAGACATGGTTTTTAATAATAAGGATAATGAAGAAGTATGAGGCATCTTAGAAAGTTGGCTTTTGAAGCCAAACAGAATATACCTCCCAAAAGCAGAAGGAAGAAGTCAGACATTATAGTGTTGAACAACACTAGTTTACTGATCATGAAAATAAATACATTATTTAGTAAAAGTAGAAGGTAGAATTGATGTCTATAAAAATGAGGTGAACAAGAGAGAGAGGCAACTCAAATTAGTAGTAAACAGAGTTCAACAGAACTATGTTTAACTGAAAATATGAAAGACAAACAAAAAATCTGTTGAGGAACATGAAACAGAAAACAAACTGCAAAATAAAGAATCAATAAACATCAGAGTCAAGATTGTCAGTGTTAGATCCCACGCAGCAGGCTGATTTGCATACAGTTTTGATAATGACTGCGGTTTAAAAAGTGTGGTAATCACAACAGAAGGAAAGTTGACTGACACTGATAAAATTGATCCCAGAAAAACACAACATTTCAGATTATCAAGTAAACCGAATTATTTTAAAAGCTTCAGGCAGTGACAGAGTATCAAAAAGACAGTAAAACGTTAAAGGGGCAAATAAAAATCGGACAAGTTTACTTTTTGACAGACGTTATGAGAAGGTAGAAATTCTTCTTGACTGGAAAACAGCTACTGTTAAGCAAAGATGTAAGATCAATGAGTCTCCCTAAAGTCTGGACTGCTTTGGGTCAATTAGTTTACAAAAAAAAAGTTAAATTATAGCTAAGTTGGTACTACGGAAGCACTGAAGCTTTTGAAAGACATGAGCGTAGTTGTGAAAAAAAATATCTTCAGCATGCTTATCAGTAAGATGGATTAGTCCCAATCTTCAAATAATATTCTTATGGTAATGTGGTCAGAGCTATAGAAGAAAAACTCCAGGTTGACATGATATATATTGATTTTTGTAGTGTCCTTGACCACTTAGCTCCGTGATTGTTAATCAGGAAACTGCTAAAAATGGATCTGTTCTATCAGTTAATAAAATAGAATTGTGAATAGCTAAGAGGTAGGAGCTGGCAAGCTGAACTTAAAAGATCAAGGGCTAGCAAAATTTACTAGAGCTCGGATGTTCTACAGGAATCAGTCTTTGATTTACATCTATATAGCTTATATATGACAGACTTGGATATTCATCACAATACCATCTACTGTCTTTATGCAGATTATCTAAAAAAGGAAATGTCATTACTCGTATGGAAGATCAAAGCTTTGCACATCTTCCTGGACAGTTTAAATAAATTGGTCATGTTTAATAATGTGGCTGTTAATAAAGAAAACGACTAAACACATTTCTTCTGGTAAAGTAAAAAGCTAGTAGACTCTGTCATATATTATATACAGCTATTAACCCTGTTGATACCTACAAAGACCTAAGTATTATAATTGATAAGAATTCATATTTCAAGATGCATATAGTTGCCTGATCAGACCTGTGACACCCGTGCACTGGCCCAGTAATTAAGGAGCCTCAATCCTCACCACTAACCCCAGTGAGGGGCATGCACATTGGAAGGATAACAAGTACACACACAATAAAGTACAATTTCCCTTAAGAGCACATAGAGATCACAGTCAGTCTGGGGCTGATTCTCCCTTTTTCTCCAGATCCCCAATAAGACTCCCCACTGGCTCAGCTATAGGGTTCAGATCCCAGGTGAGTAGTCAAGCCAAAACATCCAGTACCCTCTCTGTCCATTCAGTGCTTTGTGTCACTGTCCAAGTAACTGACACACACACTTTGAGATTTGGTTTATATACAAACACACAGACACTCCTGGGGAAGGTTGGCACAGGTTCTCCAGCTATGCCCCCTCCTCCCAGGCTATAAGGTAGTAATCATTGCCACCAACTACTCTTATCAGCTACTAATATGGCCCTTCCCAAAAGGTGACCAACTTCATTGTGCAATATTACTGTTATCCAAATAGCAAGTGTGACCTAGGGCTAAAGCTATTGGAGTGGCTTGCACAGTATTACAAAATACATGCAATGTACACTAAGAGCTTAATTTGCTTGTACACAAAACAGCCACAGTTGAAAGGTTTAAAATATTTAATAATAAATAATAAAACCACAAGACAAACCATATTACTTTAACACAATGACATTACAGAGTTCTGAGATCACAGGAAAATGCTTTAAAAAATAATACTGTAGAATAGTCGAACAAAAATATAGAAAACAGCTAGACTAATCTGGCTAGTTCTATCTATCTTTAAGAGAAAGACTAAGATCTAAGATCATACTTACAAAGCAATGGCAGAGTGCTGGAAAGATGATGTGTTCAGGTTCAGACAAAATCCAAAAATGCTCTTTCTTTCTCTCTGGCAAAGTCTTAAATGGATAACACAGTACTGCTGAGTCATTTCAGATTACATCATTCTAACAGTTCTGATTTAGTTTCCTAGGCTTACAGAAATTCAAAATTTACATTTCTTTGTAGGCTGCACCTGGCCAGGAAGCCACAGCAATAAAATACATTATACAAGTAAAACCTTAATAATTATTTCTTAAATCAGGACAATAGAAATAATTTCCTGGCCCAGACATCCTGTCTCTGAGCTTGAGATCAAACAGTCATATAATGCTTGACTTGTCAGCTTTCTTCCAGCAGAGTGTACTGTGGTTACATATTTGAAGTTCAGTACAACATATAGTTTAATCATAACATATAGTTCTCTTTACATTTGTAAACCAAGCCTGTGGATTATATTAATATTTACAAATGACATAGAATTGTCTACAGAATTCTATCTAGCTAGGGTGGCAGTCTTCACAACTCCAAAAACATGAATTGAGTATCTCTTCCAAAGGAGTAAGTTAGCTAAAGAAAAGGAAGACTTGGGTTATATGAAATGAAACAGTGTAAGAAACTTCTCTGTATGGAAGATTTTTAATCCATATAAATCTAGTTAATCACTGTATATTAATCAGATCAGATAATGGTAGAAGTAACAAACTTAAACTCGTTCAAAGTCAAAAAATAATCAAAAGTATATAATTTGAAATATTATACAGAATTACTAAGTATTAAAAAGTTATCCAAGCAGGGTAGATAGTCTGTTTCCAGTTGAAAATCCTTTAGTAAGTACACAAACAAGTGGTCCAAGTAAAACAAAAATAACAGAATAATAGTTTCCTCACAAGCTAACTATATATATCTATCTATATATATATATATATATATATATATATATATACTTTTTATCAGGTAAGGGAGTGGTTTACTGTGCTGTAAAACACAGTGTATTGGTACACATGTTAAATTCACATCCCTTCCCCCATTCGTGTGAAATCTGAGCTAGTCCTGTCCTAATTAGTAGCTGTCATAGTAATATAACGTTTATGTTCTTTAAATAAAATTAATAATGATGCGGTACCTCTTATCTAACCAGAATATTAAGTCTGTGATTTTATCCAAGACAACATACTACATGGCTGGACATATATAAACCTTAGACCATTTGGCAATCTAAATATATATATATATATATATATATATATATATATATATATATATATATATATATATATATATATATATATATATACATTGTACATGCAAAATATCTATTGTGTAGATCATATTCTATTTCCATAACCTATTGTTAACATACGTTGCTTTCTTGCTTCTAGACGTCTTCAGGTCTGTGTACAAGAACCCTAAAAACTATCTACAAAAAAATTATTGTATAATTAGTATTGATACTACATATAATTTCGAATAAAGTAGAAAAAAGAATAAGAAAATGAAAAAAGTATAACGATAGAAACAAAATATACACCAGTTAAAACTGATTTAACATGGTATTTAAAACCAACTGGAAGAATAAAATAAAGTAAAATTAATCATGTAAACAGTGTGGCAATTTTCTAAGTTCAAATACACTTTTAAGTGAACAGTAGTTTAGCCCAGGCTTTCTAAAAGAGTTCAGCTTTAACTGCCGCATGAGTTCACATTTTTCCAGCATATTCAGGATGTCTCCTTCAAATCACCCATGTCTATGTGATCCAGTATCTGGAACTTAAAACCTGTGTGGCAAGGTGTCCTACACTTAAGTTTATTTACAGTCTTGCTCATGTAAAATGCATCAAATTCATTGAACTGTGCCCTCTAAATTACTTTTGTAGTGTTGCATTCACCCCCTGCACTGATCTTAATGATTTTCTTTAAATAAGGGCAATAAAAACTATCACCTTGCTGTATAAATATACAAAATGTCCAATTAGCTTCACATCTTTTAGTGTTTTTGTCATATAGTCTAGGTTTAAATTCAACAAAACTTCTAATGTTCCTGGCCTTCTCATAAAAAAAAAAAAAAAAAGGATGGGGCTTCACCCATGATGTTAATTAAAAAAGGGTTTGCTGTTTCTTCAATAACATTTTTGATACTGTGATAATCCAAAGTATATGTCAGGATACAGCAATTTTTGCATTTGTTATTCTGTGCGGAATTTCTTAGCATTCTCCTCCCGGGGAGGTTGCATGAAGGTGCTACAGTCTTTTTCAGTTCTGTAATGGGTTCCAGGATTTTTTTTTAACAACTGACTTTCATAGCCTCTCACTAGAAAATGATTCTCTAAGTTGTTCAGGTTTTTCAAAAATAGTTCAATCTCTGTGTAATTCTAGCTAATCTATAGCCCTGGGACTTTACCACATTATACTTGTTTTTTGCAGGATGCAGACTTTTACTGTGGAGTAATAAGTTAACCCTAGTTGGTTTTCTAAATAGATCAGTGGCAATTCTGTTGTGGTTGGTGTCCTTGGAAATCTGAATATCTAAGAAAGTGGTTGAAGTATAGCTATGGGAAGAGGTAAACTTCAGGAAGGGAGTAGTTTGATTGAGATAACTGATAAAATCTCCAAGCTGCAAGGTGTCACCTTCCTACACAATAAAGATATCTTCAAAATAATGTAAATAGCCCCCAGGGTTCAACAAGCCCTGCACGGTTTTCAGGAACAGTGCAGGAGCTCCAGCAGGCAATATGTCTGCCGTGCGACCCAGGAATAAGCTGCTGGGATGCACATACAGTAAAAGGGATGCCAAACATGACACTACCTGTGGTCAACCATATATAGGGAGTGTACTGTGTGCATCTGACATAGGCAGCTCTCTACTACCATCCTCAATACAGGCACACCCACAAGGTAAGTTATTCTTCTTACCAATTGCCGAATGAAGTTGCATGTGTTGTTACTTGTATCTATGGTATAGACGTGAGCATGCAAGGGAATCGGGTAGCTGAATGGGATGCCAGCAGATAGTAGACACCTATAGTGGCAGCATGAGATCTGTAAAAAATACTGGTGTCACTGTAGTAGCCAGTACTACACATGGTGACAAAACCCACTGCAGGAAATGTACTGGGCCGTGTGTGTCCATATTGAACACTCATGCCAGTCAGGGAGGTTCACATACCCAACAACAGTTTCTGCCAGCAGGGCAGGTGTAGATGGATACAAACAAAGGCTGTGCTAAGGACTCCGAATGATGGCTATGGGTAACCTCCCCCCAGGCCTACACAGACAGACTACATCAGGTCAGGCAGTGGGATGTTAGTTCTGAAGGGTAAAAAGTCAGAAACTGATATGTAGGTCAATAAAACCTAAGACCTCTAGTATACTGATATGACTCTAGTCAGCATGATAGGTTACAAAATAGAATGAAATAGAGTACCTGACATACCAGTACAGTCATAGCAAATGTGTCAGGTATGCCCCCCAATCATATGTACAAATGTAGAAACAGTCAGGTGTGCCCCCCTCAATCCTTTGTAGAAATGCAGAAACAGTCAGATATGGCCCCCCAATCCTATGTAGAAATGTAGAAACAGTCAGGTGTGCTCCCCAATTCTATGTAGAAATGTAGAAACAGTCAGGTGTGCCCCCCAATCCTAGGTAGAAATGTAGAAACAGTCAGGTGTGCCCCTCAAGCCTATGTAAAAATGTAGAAACAGTCAGGTGTACCCCCCCAGTCCTATGTAGAAATGGAGAATTAGTCAGGTGTGTCCCCCCATCCTATGTAGAAATGTAGAAACAGTCAGGTGTGCCCCCCAATCCTATGTAGAAATGTAGAAACAGTCAGGTGTGCCCCCCAATCATATGTAGAAATGTAGAGACAGCCAGGTGTGCCCCCCAATGTTATGTAGACATGTAGATACAGTCAGGTGTGCATCCCAATCCTATGTAGAAATGTAGAAACAGTCAGGTGTTCCCCTCAAGCCTATGTAAAAATGTAGAAACAGTCAGGTGTACCCCCCCAGTCCTATGTAGAAATGGAGAATTAGTCAGGTGTGTCCCCCCATCCTATGTAGAAATGTAGAAACAGTCAGGTGTGCCCCCCAATCCTATGTAGAAATGTAGAAACAGTCAGGTGTGCCCCCCAATCATATGTAGAAATGTAGAGACAGCCAGGTGTCCCCCCCAATGCTATGTAGAAATGTAGAAACAGTCAGGTGTGCCCCCCCACAATTCTATATAGAAATGTAAAAACAGTCAGGTGTGCCCCCACAATCCTATGTAGTAATGTAGAAACAGCCAGGTGTGCCCCCACAATCCTATGTAGAAATGTAGAAACAGTCAAGTGTGCCCCTCAAGCCTATGTAGAAATGTAGAAACAGTCAGGTGTGCCCCCCCAATTATATGTAGAAATGTAGTAACAGTCAGGTGTTCCCTCCACAATCCTATATAGAAATGTAGTAACAGTCAGGTGTGCCCCCCAATGTTATGTAGACATGTAGATACAGTCAGGTGTGCCCCCCAACCCTATGTAGAAATGTAGTAACAGTCAGGTGTGCCCCCCACCAATCTGATATAGACATGTAGTAACATGTATGGGTAGGTATATTACCAGTGGAGCACAGATGACCTGAGATGGTCAAAGTAGTAGGATAGATTGTAGCATTTGTACAATATGCAGGTATGTGTGTCTTAGGTTGGTGTGTGCTTCATATTGTGTGAGAGTGGTCAGTATGCATGCATGGTGAGGTTTGACCTGGTGGCCATTGCCAAGTACTGCCGATGACAGGGCCAAGTCCTCACAACTGCAGTGCCAAACACAATGCTCCTCAGTATAACACATTCTAGCAGTAAGCCATTGTAAATGTATGGAGTTAATATGTGCCACCATCTGAAAGATGGACATGGCATGACTGTTGGGGCAGATATACAAGCAGTACACAGGGGAAAATACCTCAGACAGACAGTGTATAATGTGTAACCATGAAATGGACACACCCTTGGATTTGTATATACAGGTTTGCATTGCATTATCTGGCCTTGTATTCGGAATACTGATGTCGTCTGGCCAAACACTCACAGATCACAAATGACATAGGAATGATGTATTGGGAAACAGCTGATGTCCCTACACAAGCCAGCATAAGTGGAATGCCCCATGCATATCTGTGAGTCAGATGCAAGTAGTGTCCATAGCACACATCCACCCAGCTCACCCAACCACCACCCACACGTACCTCTCTGGTCTTATCCCTGCTGTTGAGAATGGGTAAAATAAGACCCCCACTTGTGTATGGCAATAGCAAAAGAATGCAGCATGCAGTGCAGGTGTCTCATGCAGGTGTGTCCCTTGCTGTAAGCAGCACCCTGCCAGCATCCACACCATCTGATCAATACTGATGGAAAGTATTGGCATGAACACCTAGCACACCTACCCTTTCACCCCAGGGGAATATACTGTATGGCAGTCTGGTACTGTAGGGCTGACAGAATGCAATGGCCTGCTACAGCTGGCCTGCATCATTACCAAATGGCCTACAGTCCTCTGCCAAAGGCCTGTGTCTCACCCGTACTGCCAATTTATGTTATGTCATGGACTCCCAAATAACAACACAACACAGTCCACAGAACCCATATGCAAGTCCATGTGGACAAACCACAGTAACATGTCCACCATGTCCCATTGTATGAACTGTGGACTAACACCAATACACTGCTGTGATGAGGTGATAACTATAGGGAAAGTATCAGAGAATGTTTGCATAATGTATGGAAGAGGACAGAGTAATAGGTGGGGGGGTGGGAGCATGGGCAGCATGGAATGTGCGAAGTCTGAAACACAGCCATGGGCACATACTATTCCTGGTTGCAAACACAAAAATGGCTGGTTACACACCTGCCCATACACCAAAGTAGGGGTAATGTCCTGACTTATGATCCCTGCCTCTGGGTAACCTGTGTGAATCTGTACTGCTGTAAGGTATTGCCATGGCAAGATAAGGCCATACTGTCACGTTGACGGATGTACAAGTATGGGATCTTCTGCCACCACTGTACCAAGGTGCTGAACTGTTTACACAGACCCAGCAGCAAGTGTCTGCAGCTCCCCCTCCAGAATGGCATTAGTTTGCAAGAATATGTAGGCATTTGACCACAATACTGGACACAGCTGCATTCACTCTGTGCTCCCCAGGAAATCACTGTGAGCAAAAATGTCTACCTGACAGTACTTGAGGACATAAAACATCACAGTTTATAACATGGCACATGTCTGCATATCTCTGCTAACACCAGTATCATGTAGCAGAAGCAACACAGACACAATTACCTATAGTACCCACTATCCCTTGCACAGTTTGACCCCATATTGCCAATTGCTCTACAGATATCCTGCAGAAACAGTTTGCAAGCCATAGGTGTAGAACACAAAAGTCTGCACTGGAGTACAATCTACCTGGAATGGATCCACACATGCAGTACAGAAGGGCATGCTGGGCATGCTCCCACACTTAGAGAAATGAAGCCCATGTCTGGCAACAACAGTGGACCGTACATATCTAACAGTTGCAGATATTAGTGCATACACTCCTCAGTATGCACCAGTCATGCTTTGCACACACATTGGATAGGAATACACACATATATCCCAGGACAACACATTATAGTATGCCAAATGTGCACATACATAGATGTGTGGAAAAGAGTGACAGTGACAAAGAGCCTTCCATCATGAGGCCTGTCCCACCCAGCACACAAACAAATGGCTACAACCACATGATGTGTAAATGTCACTCACCATAGAAATTAGCCACTGGTATCCCTCAGCATTATAGACTCTGTGGTGCTAGTGCTAACTGTGCAATATGACTGTACAAGACAGTAGTCATCTAGCAGTTGTATACATGAACCTGAAGAATATAATAAACATGTGTGTGCTTGAGTGTGGTGTGTCTACCTCTAGATGAATGGGTTATGGCCCATGCACACACCCTGCCCTCACATAGCCCTACTATGGCAAGCCTGCTAATGTCAGTCACTGTGAAATACACCTTTGGGGAAGGGATAACCCAGTAATCTTTGTGGCGTGTCTTATAACTGCAAAATACTGCAGTGTGATATACTAATAAGATAGGAGTTCTAATCCCAAATGTGGCAAATTTGTGTTTGTGTAAGGAGCAAGGCTTTTTAGGCTAGTCACACTCACTACAATTCAAATGCCCTACTTAGGCAAGCCTGCTGATGTCATTCACTTTGAAATACACCTTTGGGGAATGAATAGCCCAGTAATCTCTGTGGTGCATCCAATAACTGTGTAATGCTGTAGTGTGATAAACTAGTTAGGTAGGAGTTCTAATCCCAGACATGGCAACTTTGTGTGCGTGTTTGTGTAGGGAGGAGTGCTTTTTAGGCTAGTCACACCAACTACAATTCAAATGCCCTACCTTGGCAAGCCTGCTGATGTCATTCACATTGAAATGCACTTTTTGGGGAAAGAGTAGCCCAGTAATCTCTGTGGTGCATCCTATAACTGTGTAATGCTGTAGTGTGGTACACTATTTAGGTAGGATTTCTAATCCCAAACATGGCAACTGTGTGTGTGTGTGTGTGTGTGTGTGTGTGTGTGTGTGTGTGTGTGTATCTGTGTGTGTGTGTATATGTGTGTGTTTGTGTCTGTGTAGGGAGAAATGCTTTTTAGGCTAGTCACACTCACTACAATTCAAATGCCCTACTTTGGCAAGCCTGCTGATGTCATTCACTTTGAAATACACCTTTGGGGAAAGATTAGCCCAATAATTTCAGTGGTGCTTCCTATAACTGTGTAATGCTGTAGTGTGATAAACTGGTTATATAGTAGTTCTATTCCCAGACATGGCAAGTGTGTGTGTGTGTGTGTGTGTGTGTGTGTGTGTGTGTGTGTGTGTGTGTGTGTGTGTGTTTGTTTGTCTGTGTATGGAGCAATGCTTTTGAGGCTATTCACAGTGACAACAACCTCCATTGCCTTCTTTGGCAGGCCTGCTGATGTCATTCACAGTGAAATACATCTTTGGGGAAGGTGTAGTCTAGTAATCTCTGTGGTGTGTCCTATAACAGTGTAATGTTGTAGTGTGATATAGTAGCTTGGTAGGGGTTCTATTCCCAGACATGGCAAGTGTGGATGTTTGTGTGTGTTTGTTTGTCTGTGTGGGGAGCAATGCTTTTGAGGCCATTCACAGTCACTACAACCTGCATCCTTCTTTGGCAAGCCTGCTGATGTCATTCCCAGTGAAATACACCTTTGGGGAAAGAGTAGTCCAGTAATCTCTGTGGTGTGTCCTATAACTGTGTGAAGCTGTAGTGTGATAAACTGGTTAAATAGGAGTTCTAATCTCAGACGTGGAAACTGTGTGTTTGTCTCTGTGTTTGGCATTTGTATCCTGTGTGGAGGTGGCTGTGAGTGTGTAACAACTAGACTCATTCTGGAGCGGGTTTTGCAAATTTCTTATATGGTGGGCCTACTATATGTCACAATGTCCACCATACAAGATAACATATGTCAAATAGTTGAGAGGCTGGGGTGCCAATCCATAACCCTACATGTGACATCAAGGCCTGGAAAACAAAGTAAGTAACCCTTGTATTACCCAGAGAACACTCTCAACCCATGTCTCATACACAAACACACTTGCCTAGGTGACAACCGCTATGTTGGTTGTACCCTGCATATTGCTCATAGATAGTAACCATGGTGTGATTGCAGTGGACTACAGAGGGCATGGCACCCTGTCCCATCACTACAATAGGCACATAATTGCAGTCAGTGCACCTTCATTATGTTCCCCACTGGATGCCTGCAACAACTGTGGTGTCATCAGATGTGACCCACAAATGACATACCACACCTTAAACACATGCCCTTTATGGACAAATGCCACTGACACCAGGGAATACCTATAGCATGCTATCAATGTAGGTGCAGAGTCAACCTGGTGTCCATTACCAGTGCACGCCACATGATGCCAGGACTGGCACATCTGATAACAATCTGTGTACACAACATGGACCAGACACCCCAGGTACAGTTCCACATGTCACTGAACATGCATGTGGGATGTGTGCAGATCCCAGACACTGTCCATGTCATGGACTATAGAACACATACATGACAAGCATTGCATAGCACTGGCCACACACAATAGTATCCCAGGTGACTGGATGGTGAATACAATACACACCTGTGTGGGTCAATCCAGACAATTCACCCCTGAGCCACACTGCAGACCATTGTCATGTAGCCTGATGCCAAGTTATACCCTTCACATAGCCTTGTATAGCCTTCTGACACAGTCAACAACTACACCTCCATGAAGCAATGCACCCATGCATGTCAGTACTGGCACCCTATGTCTGTGTGTGTGGAGTATGATGCTTTTGACTACATTCACACTCACTACAACTCCCATTGGCCTACTGAATCATGCTGTCTTATGTCAGACACCTTCACATACCCTTTGCCCATATAACATCTGGATACCCCTATGATGCATGTAATACATGTGCACTACTGTATTGTTGCAAACTAGCAAGTTAGGAAGTCTATTCCTGACCCTGCCAAGTGTGTCAATGTGTGTGAGTCCCTGAGAGAGTGTGGCTGTGTTGATTTTGACACCTGTTCATGTGGACAGGCACGTGTACTACACCTACCTTATTGCTACTATATCACTGTTGCAGATGTCACCCACGATCAGATACACCTTCGATCAGCTCAACCACATGTAAGCTATGTGGTGCATGCAATAACTGCACAGACATGTGATAACAATACATAGTCAGGGATTTGCAACCCTGTACTGGTAGGTGTGTGATACAAACATGCTTAGGTTTCACCCTCCCTGACTTACTTTGTCTCTGTCTGTCTCTTTCACTCCTTCACTAGTGGATGTGGAGAGGTACACCTACTTTGCTTAGGCAGCAGCTTGTGTTTTGTAAGTGATGCTCATGATCAGCTGATAGCCTCCACATGAATTGCAGTCCCCCTCTAGCTGATTGCATGTGGAACAGCTGTGGTAACATTCCCATAGCCAATTGCATGTAAACACTCTCCAATATCTAGGAACATCATGTTGGTGTTGGGCCTTCTCATTCACGGTGAGCAGGACCTACATTTGGTGTTTGACAAACAGCATCACAGATGGTATTGGGATTTACCTCTAACAACATACACTGTGGAAACAGGCGAATAGACAGGAGGGGGATGTATTGTAAAAATAAAGGCATATTTGCTGTGGAGTGAAACACACGTTATTCCAATAAAAGATGAGTGCTTCCGAGCTTACCCTCTTCTTCAAACCTTAATAAAAAACTAAAAATACAATCACAGTTTAAATACACAAAGCAACCAATAAAAACTTACAATAAAAAAATCAGTGGGGCAAGCCCCTTTTCCTTAAAATAAGGCTTTAAAGTAACAGCACTGATCAAACCAGGTGGAGCATAAGACTTGTAGTCAACTATTCACCTTAGCTCTATACATTCAGTCTCATTACAAATGTCTCCTTCTCTAAGGCTCTCATTAATTTTTGTAATACTAAAAACTTAACGCTGTGCTGAGCACACCAGTCAGATACATGCTTAGCTAATGCATTTGTAGGTTTATTGTTGCATCTATCATTTAGGTGCTCCATAACCCTTTCTTTCAACATACGGTTAGTTTTACCTATGTAGAATGCACTACATAGGTTGCATTTAGCTAAATACACTATATTTTTAGTACAACAATCAGCATAGAAATTAAATTCCATAGGTGTTAAGTGTAGCGGATGTTTGACCATACAAGTGGACCATATACTTGGACAAATCTTACATGCTCTACAGGTTTATGTACCTTTATGCTGCGAGGTGAACCTTTCATTCATTCTATTACTTTTATAGTATAAACATTTCATGTTTCTACTGTTCTTAAAACTGAATCTGAGAATATGGCCTACAGCCTTACCAATCTCTGGATCTGTCAATAAAATGGGCCAATTCTTCTTTTCTATATCACAGATCTTATTGACATCACTGGAGAAAGTCAAACACAACCTATTAATAATTTCTGTACCCTTTCCTCCTCCATCATGTGCAGTAGTAGTAGTATGCCCTTCAGAGAAGTATGGTCTAATTTTATTACATTCACAGCAAATACGCCTTTCTTTTTACAATATATTCATGTTTTGGGTTTATTGGTCCCATCACTTTAATAAGGATGGGAATGTGCCAGACATGACTACAGAATGTAAATGTTGCTCTTCTGGATTTGGAGTAATATTGGTTAAACAGGGTGTATGTGGATATGGCTGGTCTACATGATTTAATACTTGTCATGAGAGTGTTGAGGAAACTCCCATCTGTAGGGTTATCTGCAGACTGGGCAGTGTGTGGAGCCTTTTGTTTCTTGTGTTACTCACAGAACATCTATCTGAGAACTGCAGAAGCATAGTGTGAGGATTGCAGTCAGTACATGGTGACAGCTATGAGAGTTACTGACTTCATATCCCTCAGAGGACATATGTCACAACAAACCCTGGCACGACAGTAAATGTATGAGGTTAGCACAGCAACATGCCAATACTGGGCCAGTGTTTGTAGCTCCAGCTGCAAGTCTGTCAACCTTTGTACATATGTCATGCAGTAAGAGGTGTATATGTTCTGTACACCATTATTTACTGACATCTGTTCTGTACACCATTATTTATTAACATCATAACTGATAACAAGCCAGTCAGATATCAGAGTGCTAGACATGTTATGTATAGTAGAGGTTGTTTCTGAGGACATAACTTAGGCATTCTGTGGTTGTGTGTACAGTACTAGGATCTGTGTACTTATGGTGATTGTCAACAGTATGTGTATTGTGCATACGCACCTTGTACTGTGCACAGACTGTGATAGATGCCATTGTTCTTGGTCCTGTCCTATCTGATGTTACATGCTGCTCCAGTGTATGGTACCCGATTGGCTCATATGTCTGTAGGGCCAGACACACACGTGTCCCATACCACAGACAGGCATCAGACAACACTGTGTCATGAACCAGTATATGTAGGGTTAGTGTGTGAGAGGCACATATGAGGATGGTGTTTATCAGACAGTCCATATCATGTCATATTAAGCTTGCATACCATATGTGGCTGTGACTGTGTTCACATTGGTTGTGGGTATGCACTTTATCACAGGTGTCTGTTACTCTGTGCTTTGACATGCATATAGAGTCTGCCATAATTGCAGGTACATGTGTATTCCCCCATACAAAATGTAGTCCAGTGTTGTGGCAGTCTGCCTGTAGTTTGCACAGTGCACTGTGACATGCCTAGCAGCCTAGTGTAATTACCCAGTGTGCTGTTATGTCCAGTTATTTGAGAGACATACTGCTGCCAGGCCACCATAACTGCTGTGTATTTCTGACAAAGCAGTGGGATCCTGTACAGATGTATGTCACTAACTACTGGGTAGTATGTGGCCATGTGACCTCTGCACCACCAGGTGATATGTGTCAGGATAGACTGGAGTGTGTGAATGCATAAACTGTGTGAGCATATGTAATCCAGTATTTACTTGATATACCCATGTACATGGCTATTAACATCCATATTGTGAGGAGTGGTCCACATGTCTCGCATGAAGGGGATTTGTGTACACATCTGGACTGATCACAGAGTGCCAGACTGTCCACATATATTGGTCATATCTCTGCTGTTGTCCACAGGATCATTACTGTGCTAGTAGTGGTACTGTACTATGATGTCCTTAGGATGTCTGTCAGTAGCCAATGTCACACATGTCAAAGCAGATATGATCTCCCATGCACAACATGGCTGTTTGTTAGGACAACCCCTGTTACAGCAGCAACAGTTGACATATATACCTGCAATACATACATGACATCCCCTTGCACTAAGAGGTTGGGACTATTGGTGCTGAGGTAGGACTACACCATATGTATATATATATATATATATATATATATATATATATATATATATATATATATATACATATATAGGTATATCTGAATAGATATGTATGTACAAATAGTTATAGATATCTACATATATATCAACATACATAGGTATATCTGTGCACATAGGTTGTGCATACATATATATATATATATATATATATATATAGATAGATACACATAAAGAGATCTATAAATGACCATATATATGATGCACTATACAGATGTGTATACATACACATGTATGAATATACATGTGTATGTACGTGTAGACATATATCAACATATGTATATGTATATATCTATATTCCAGTCATGTGTAAACATCAAGGTTGTGTATACCTTGTCAGATGTATCTCACCTTATGTATCTAATATGTGTACAATTAGATATAACAACATATGTGATGCAACAGTAATATCAATTACAAGTACTACACAATTGTGGAAGTCAACACAATTCTTCAATACTATTCAATATTTGTAGTGACAGATATATTGGAAAAACAACAGCTGTCTTCACAGCTGTTATGGCATAGTGGTTAACTGCTGTGACTATAATGTATAGGGTCCTGGGTTCAAGGCTGCCAGGGCTGTTTATTTTGTTGCTGGGCAGAACAAGGTCTGCTGGATACAGAGTGGTTAAGACAGTTTTGAGAAGCGTTAAGCATGTTTGCGTGGGTTTGAGTGAAGCTAAGCGGTGCTAAGCTACGGATAAATGTATGGCTCTTACACCTTATAGCCTTCGCTTACCAGTGCACAAATCTGCTTATCTGTTACATTGCAGCAATGCTGACAAATGCTAAGCATGGCTCAGCCATGGTAATCAGTGCTCCCATCCCAGTCTGATAACGTAGCAGGGTAATGACATCTGTAATAAGTGTATGTAATGCCATGTACAATACAAGCATCTATGTGCTGCCATTACAGTAGCAAGGGGTGAGAATGCCATGTCTGGGACACACAAGTATATAAGACCTGTACAACACTGCTATGCATGTGAATGTGTTACATACAAGGGTAGTAACCTAGGTTACGTGCTATCACACTGGCATGTAGTGTATCATGGTGGTACTACTGTTGACAGTGCTTTCCCAGGCAAGAGTAGAGTGCTAAATGTAGTACTGACAACAAGCACACCTGCAGGCACAGCTGGACTCTGAGGCCTCACTATCATGTTCCTGGTGTTTGAGCTGTGTCACAGTATATATCCCATACTGGATAATGATCTAACATGTGGAATGTAACTGTAGACTACCATCTGTACAGCACAACAGTGAGGGGTTCCAACATGTAGTAATGGCATACATATTGGTGTCAAATGTCTATCTGTCGCCACATTCATCCTACTGCATAGCTACTTGCCAAGCTGATGTCTGTCAGTTCCTGTACAGATGTGCAGATTGCAGGTATCCAACTTGGATATGTAACCTATGCCTGACTGACACTGACATGTCTGCCCAGCTGTGTTATAACTGGCACATATAGGAGACAACACCCTGTACACACCACATGGCATGGGTACCTCCACTACATTACCACAGTCAACAGAACACGCTTGGGTACAGGTCTCCATCACAGACACTAACCATGTGTTGCAATACATGTTGCATACATGTCAACTGGATCACCTCAGTGGCCATTTACAGGAGGCACCCAGAGGATTGGCTGATGCATATCATTTTCCCCCGGAGTGTCACCACAGTGGTGTCTGTCAATACACTGCCTGCTGCCAGATGGCAGGTGGCATGAGACCACTGTACACACATCCCCTACACAACCCATTTCTCCATGGACAATAGCCAGGTACACACCTATGACCACCTGCAGTGATGCACCCCAGTACTAACACATGTGTACATGTGCATTACTGAGGATAGCAGTGTCTGTGTGTTAGTACACCTGTAGTTGGGAATACCATGAGGGTCACCGCAACACCCATTGCCATAGTCAGATGTGGCTGCTGCTGTTTCAGACATTACATGTACCCTGTTACACTCCTCTCCCTAACAGCTACATGAGCCTTGCAGTACCAGCACAACAGTGTTGTACAAATGGGTCAATAGGCCTGGGATACCCATTGAGTTCTGGCAAGTCTGTGCATGTCTGTATATTTGTAGGGTACAGCATTCCCAGACCACATACTCCTGTTACAATACACATTGCAACACAGTGGCATGAATAGTGTTGTTGCTGCCCAAAGGTGAGGCATGCCAATGCAACACAATACTATGCCTGTGGCATGTGCATTAGATGCATATCACTGTAGTACCACTGTTGGGATATACAATGGGTTGTATTACAGTCATGGGCAATGTGTGATGGTGGGTATGTCAGAGTGTCATCATGGGTTCCAGTGAGTACAATATTCACTGTGGGATGTGGGTGCTGTGTACACTGTCATTACACCATGGTACACCTGGTATATGTCCCATGTACCACTTTATGGTGAGCACTGCCACCAGCAACCATACAGGTAACTGATAACACAATCCAGCCAAGTTATGCACGTGCTGTGTGCAGCCAACCTGCAACACATTAAACACATGGACAAGATTGCACCGATAGGCCCAGGTCTCTCAAATGTGTGTCTGCCTATTATGTGTCTGTTAATGTGTATACGATGGTATGTCACACTATGTATTGTCCATATACAACTATTACATCCCCCATTACCAAACTGTACATGTGTGGAGATGTTCTGCATGTAACATGTAACCTGGAACACACCTCAGCTGAAACACTGCATGGTATGTGCGATGAAAGCCACACAGTTCAGTAGCACTACATACCTAGCTAGGGGTCTAGTCCCAGTGTTGCCAAGTAAGAGTGTGCATGTATGTGGATGGGTCTACATCAGGTTGCTGATTATACATTTCCCAGCAGGTCACCTGTCCATGTGGCACAGGCAATAACTGTTATACAAACCTGTGACATGTGTCCAACTGTACCCCAGATATGTTACAGCCATGGTGTCATCACTGTGCCATACCCCTTGTGGAATATGACTGCAGACCATCCTCCTGCTGACACATGTACACCTATGACACAAATGGATAACATTATGGAGACCACAATCACCCAGTGTTACTAACAGCTATATTGCATCATTGCTAGACAGCTACACTACCTGACATGTATGTATTAAACATTACTCCTGACAACATGTTGCACTACAGTGCATCTGGAGCATTTCTCCCCGGCCTCTGCTGAAAACAGGATCTGTGGAACAGTCGGACCTTCTTGGTCAAAAAATGTTAAATAAATAAATAAATAAAATTGGTACACTGTAGTACAGTCACCGTGTGCAGCAGAACCATATTATCCTGTCCCTGCATTGATGTTATGGATGACAGGGATGTGGCACAGGTATCATCATATGCACAGGGTGTGTTGTTGGTTTGCCAGAGACCGAGGGTGGGCCATATATTTTACACCATGTGTGTGGGTGAGGGGTGTAATTAGTTGAACAGGGCATGGTGATGTGGTGTTTGTAGGTATGGGGTTGCCCTAGGTGTGTTTGTATAATTTGTGGGTATGCATGCACACTGTTCTGCCATGTGGCTGCCCTATACAGGTGTTTTTGGCCAGTTGCAGACCATACCTGGCAGGGTGTGCAGTTCACATCCTCCAGCCATGGGCATGCAGACTGTGCCTGCCAGGGGTTCCATGGGCACATCCAGGTACAGGCCTCGAATTGCTACTCTCCCCTGATGACAGATGTCCGCTGGAACCAGGTCCCTCCTGGGATTGGCCAGGACAATGAGCACACAGCCTGCTGTGGTGTGGACATCGCCCCCCCTGCAGTGCTGGGGCTGGTACTGCTACTATGGGAGTGCCTTGGTGCCCTAGCATGTCCATGTTGACTGGCAGCTGTTGGTGTTGCTGGCCTACGTCCACATGGCCATCGCCGCACTCCCACCACATGTTCAAACATGGACAAACCATGGTCAATGAGGCCCAACATCTCACCAAACCATCTATCCATGACCTTGGTTTGAGCCCAGGGGGCACCAGACAGTTCATGGAAGTTGTCGCTTGCAGATGTGAAAGCAGCCCTCTGCAGCCTCAGGCCCTGTCTGGCGTACAGTTCCATACATGTCTGCACCCCCATGAGAGTCTGAAACATGCGCCTGGTGGTACCAGTTGTGGTGCTTCTGCCAGGGGCATGATGACCAGTGGCCCTACCACGAACACCCTGGTGCATACGTCTATGTGGTGCCTACCAGGCATCCAGCTATGCCTGCTATGACACAGTAGGCATGAATACCACACTCTCCTGTGCACTGCCACAAACTGCCAACTTTCTCTCTGCTATGGCCACTGGTGATGGGGTATGTATAGGCATTGAAACTGTGTGCAGGGTTGAGATGGCTAAGAGGGGGATGTCAAATGACGGTGCAGTTTTGGCTCCTGACAACCCCACCTGTGCCTCAACAGTACTATCATCATCTTTGGTGTCTGTATGGACACCAACATCAGATTGCATGCAGAAGAGACCCTGATCCACCTCGCCACCTGTGGGGGAAAATAAGAAACACAGTTTAAGACCTGCATAACATTACACACACACACACACACACACACACACACACACACACACACACACACACACACACACACACACACACACACACACACACATTCCACCTTAATACCTACCTGTCCCTGATTTTACAGACAGTTCCACATTTATTCACATAAGTTTCCCATCCTGCATCACACTTGGTAACATACACTCATTAATACCACAAATTAATGTATCATTCCTCTAAATTCCTAGAAGAGTGACCACAACACAACACTTGTTACTCCATTACCTCCTTGACCTGAGTGGAGTAGGTTTTACATGGCCTCACTGCTGTCATTCAGCATTCACCCTGTGTATGTCCAGACATCGTGACCATGGCCCCTATATGTTAGGGGCAACTATGTTCACTCCATAATGTCCCACACTGGAGTGTCATGTGTAAGTATTGCTCAGTACATGCCAGATCTGCTGCTCAATCAACCTATCATGTGACAACTGTAATATATGGATGCACTCCCTGGTGTTGTCTAGTAAGTCCCCAATGCATCTTTAGTGCTGCATACATGGGTTGTCATTCACCTCTCTGCGGATTGCATTATTAAGGGGTATACTTGGTGTCTACCTTCCCTCCCAATGCATGTTCCATGCTACAGACCTTATTATACTATCATCTGTCCTGTGATTACATATCAGACAAGTATGCCTGGTGTCTCATGTGTCAGTCCATGTCCATGTACTGCACAATCTCAAAGGGAAGTACTGCCATATGAACAACCCCACAATCACACATATGCATACACGGGCACCTACACAAACACACACACACACATGCACACACACATCCTACATGCATCACCCCCCTCCATTCCACCAGATTGCACTTACAGACAAAGTACCCCCCCACACACACACACACACACACACACACACACACACACACACACACACACACACACGCACACATACATGTGAGTTTGCACAAGGATAGTACAGACAGTCCTCCCATTACCCATCTGTCAACATGCATAACATATGGTACTCAAAAGCATGCAGTGCAGCTATAGTCAATCCATGCTAGCAACAGTATACATGTGTGTGATGCATGAGCTGTGTTAGTAGGTGATGGCCCTTCTCCTGGGAAACACCGCACCCATGTACACAGTATTGATGTGCACCTGTTCTGCACCCTGCCATGTACTATGCACCAAACTTCACAGGTGTACAACTCATTGCTGAATTTGTAGTACTGTGTCAGTTATGTCTGTTCTAATGCTCACAGCCCCTATGTTTTTTAGCGACACATACCTGGGATGTGGATAGATGTCATTTGTGAATGCCTGATGTCTGGTTTACAGATCTCAACATCAGCGGTGCATGTATGACCAATCCAGTACTATTACACTGACAACCATCAGACCATACCGTGGCGATGGGGAGTGTACACACCCTTATTGATATGACACACTCTTCCTTGATCTGCCATGGGAACACAGCACCACATATATTAACAGTACATGAGCATGATATGTGACATGTATCCTGTAAATTCACATGCAGTGTCTAAGAAATGTGTTAGGTGTGCAGATGCTGACCGCAATGCATACACTCCATGGGTGCATATGTGTGCACACCCTTATCATGATGGTTTGTTGCACCTATTGTTATGTGTACTACAGCAGTCACTATTCCTGGCAGGCAATACTAGCATGAGCCATCTGCATTTGTCAGTGTATGGTCAGTCTGCCCTACACATGTCCCCCAGATCTGCATGATTGCAAGGTCTACCCATGTGCACATCCCTTGCTGTTCACAAACTGCCTTCACTATCGCTGTGTGGGTAGGGTTACATCTGCCACAGTTCCTGAACCTGACTGTGTGCAGATACAGCCATTTTTAGCATCCTTAGGATCCCTGCTGCAGTGCACTGGTGTGTCATGCTGACACACCCTCCCCACCTTCTGCCTTTTTGCAGATGCTTGACAAGTATGGCCTACACATGTGTCAGCTTGCAGTGTCCCATACACTGAACACCACAAGTTACAGCCTAGTCCCAGCTAATAATGTGGACCACAGTAATATGTTATGCCATAGTGTAGATCTGCAACAATTGCCATTGTAATACTGGTATATACACTGTTGTTGCACTGTATAAGGGTGATGTTTCACACATGTCCCTACTGTAGGCCATGTGTCTCACTATTATGTTCATCCCTGTGGACACATTTCATAATGACAGGATGTTAGTTATCTTGCAGGTGTCTGGCATACCCTTCCAATACCCCATCATGGTCACCACTGTGATGCAGTGCATTGAACAGCAACTATACGTAAACATGTATGACATGCATTATGGGTAGGTGTGCTAGATATGTGCATGGAATATACCATAGCTATTACATGCCCGGTGTATTGGCAAGCATCATCGTAAACCATACTCACCAGCTATATGCTGCTGCCTTGGTGGTATACCAGAGGGACCTACATAAGAGTGTGAGAGATGCGATGTCATTGGCCACAGCTGTGGCTTTGATACAGGGTGGGTGCAGCATTACAGTACATAAACAGTACAAGTCCACAATATTACCACTTATGCACATCTGTTTATTACTACTATGCAGCAACAAACTATATATATGACATGTCAGATATGCATGATCTACTTGTACAGATGTGGATGCATAAGCAACAGTGGTCTACTAATGTGCCCTGTGGCCTTACCTGCATTATCCTCAGCGGGTGTGTGGGTAGCACCCACCTCCACAATGGTGTCTGCCAGTTGTTGGGTGTGTGAGTGGGCAGGTGCCACGAAGCTGGCAAGGAGCTCCGAAAAACGTGTCAGGGAGGATGGATGGCATGAGCCCCCCCTATTGCGAGGTGATCTACCAGACTGCAGCAGCATGCTGACGGGCATTGCAAAGCAGGTCAGAAAAATTATGCCAGACCTGCTCATAACTGCAGTTATGCAGGCCGACATCATTGACCCTGTGGACTAGATCATTCTACAGGGCGGTCCACTCCTGCTGCTCATGGGCAGCTCTGCTGAACAGAACAGGATAGTGCTGGATTAGGTGGTTCAACACAACCTCATTTTCTGCTGCTGAATATGTGGGTAGGCAGCCATGGGACATCTTGCCTGAAAGACATAAAGATGGAAACAGGTCTGAGAAACTCATACAACAAAGTTACTATAGTTTTTAATACACATCTATGTCACCTTCCCCACCATATCAGTGTGAACAAACTGTTTACACAACTCAATAGGTATGGATACAGCTTACCTACCTGTGGAACATATATTGTATTCTGCCACACTTTGTGCTATGTGTTTGTAGCCATGTTCCCTGTGTGGACACTGTGATTGCTGGCCTGTTACGGACTATTTCACCAGTATGTCATTGTCAGGGCCACTATGGTTCCATGTATGCATGTGGTATGTTTGCTATGTGATTGCTGCACATCTGTCATTCTGTGTCATTAGGGATATCTATGCATGCTGTTGGACAAGTTCCGGGAATGTGTAGACTATTACTACCCATATATGTTCTATAACAGTGACACAATAGCATGTTTAGGGAATAGTTGCCAGCAGAACCACCTCTAAAACCTCATCTGGCTATGTTACCAGGCACATCACATGTGGGACCCACCCTGGGGCCTCCTCATCTACTGGTCCAGCACTACCTTCAGGTGGAACCATCTCAGGGGATATTGTCACCCCGGGGGCACACACAGACATGATCCTGTCACCCGAGGTCAGGTCGAGAGTCTGTTCCATAGGGAGCTCCACAGACACTTGTGGGATGTGCTACAGCACCTTGAGGCACCCAGTACACATTCACAGGGTCCACATTCTCCTCCTGCTCAGCTTCCAGGCCAGGCACCTTCAGGGCAGTGGACTGCTGTTGTGAGTGGCAATCCAGGGTGTTTACCCACCACATGTGTCATATACTACCCCTGTAGGCTGTCCTCTATATCTACCAGCTTGAACCACTTCCACAAATATACCTGCCATCCTTTTGCATATTCCCAATCCCTGCTTCACAGACAAGGGCAAGGGCAATGTGGTCCCATCAAGGAGTTCACATGTGCATACCCATCCATGTTGCACACACTTACAGCTGTATATATCTGTGTGTATTGCTATGTGTGCTGTTCCCTCACACATAGCATACAGCAGTGTGGTGTTAATATAGGGGACATGTATTTACATATATATATATATGTGTGTGTGTGTGTGTGTGTGTGTGTGTGTGTGTGTGTGTGTGTTTGTTTGTATATATGTAGACATACGCATGTATATATATATATATATATATATATATATATATATATATATATATATATATATATATATACATATGGGTATCTGTTTATATGTAGACAAACATGTAGATATATAGGTGTATATATATATATATATATATATATATATATATATACATACACAGATATACATACCTATATATGGGGTACATTCAGACATCAGGTCCACAATCTCTAACTCTCCTTCCTGCACAGCTGCACTGTTCTGCCTTGCTACAACACAGACAGCTGCCACATATGGACACAGCATAATATTAGGGGGGTATATATAGGGCCAGATTGCAGGTAAGCCTATTACACACCTATGGCATTCCAGCATGCAACAATACATGTTAACCTGAGTGTCCTGCAAGTGGTGGGCTCTAAAACCCACTTGTCCATCATTATGGCATTACTTCCACCACCACCAGCTATTGGCCACACTAATATACATGTTTGGAATTACAGAACACACACTATGTTGGCTTACATCTTGTCAGTCGGTGCTGCTCTGCACAGTTGACAGGTATGGCCAACTACCCACAGGAACAGACTCTAATATATATAGCAGTTGTTCAGCTGAAGATCATTACAACAACAACACCTGATGGCACATATATATCATTCTACATCATCGACCCCTGTATTAATGACCAAGTACTACAGTCAATTACATGCATATATACTTCACATAAGTGTTGTGGGGATGAGGTCTGTTGTGGATAGTGTTCTTGTAGGAGGTTTTTTTTTCCTCTCCTTAGCTATGGCTGTAGCCTGCTTCCTTTGTTTCTGTTTTTGGTTTGATTGTGGTTCTAGTGTGGTTCTGGATCTGTTTTTTTTCTCTCTCTCTCTCTCTCTCTCTCTCTCTCTCTCTCTCTCTCTCTCTCTCTCTCTCTCTCTCGATCGTGCTGCTTGTTATACATTGCAGCATGGTATTTTTGGGTGATGCACATGGTCAGGTGATGGCCTCTGCACCAATCAGTGTACTCCACTTGTTACCTGCATGCAGCATGCAGTGTAGTACTTCCAATTACCACTGTCATGGCAACCTAATACTACAAATCCCTATATCATGTGGGCGTGGTCACTTTACCTTACCTGTATGGTGGACATCCTTCCTGTGTGTAGGCAGCAGTGTTATAGACAGCAGGTAGCAATACCTCTTACAGGAGAACTTGCACACTCAGGCCAGCTACATATTTGTATGAGGCTCCAGAACTACAAACAGAGTGTGAGTACTGTTCTTGTATGCATTGTATATCACCAGTGTTACAAGGTTTGTGTGTACATACTAGTTTAACATGGACTGCAGTCTGTTTGCATAGCTCTGTACTGTGCGCCTATCCACTTGATGGCCAGAGGTGTGTGTGTTATGTTTTGCCTGTCCACCACTTAGGTCTTGTGTCAGATATATCACTGGCTGTGTGTGTGCTGAGTGCTATTGGTACATGGTTACATCCATTTGTGTTTCTGACTTCATATTCCTGACTAAGGGTATGTTGCAGACTATCCTGTAACACCAGTGACTTGCTTAGTGTATGACAACACTAATTTACATATGGGCCTGTATTCCAGTCTCTGTCTTCCTCCTACATACCAGGCTTTGTCCATATAACATGCTGTCAGGGGTTGTTATGTAGTGGCCTGTGAGTATGTCATGCTGCCATTCCTGCAATCATTCCACTGTTGTTGTGGCCCCCACACATATTTTGGGGTTGGGGCCATATATGTGTGGGCTTCATCTGCACAATACATGTGTGCCCTTATGCAGTCCATAGGTCAGTGTATGTAACAGTGGTATATGACCCTGCATGTCAGTCTATGGGGGAGGGGGTGCACCATAACTAACCTAGGCTGTTACATGTGAGGGGTATCAGAGGTAAGCTGCCTTAAGGTATCTGGATGTATATTACCATACGATTCACCTTGGGTAAATGCAGGCCTACTGCTTCCTGCCATACAGCTGGTTGTATTTGTCAGTGTGATTGTGATGGTTTAACTTATGCCTTGTTATTTAACAGATAATTCCCATTGTGTCAGCTGAAGTCTTTACCCCCTAGGAATTGTGTACAGAGTGTAGATAGAGGCTGCTGGACTATACATCTGCATTACTTACTGTTGATTGATTGTTATCCTGTGGCCCAGTCTGTCTTTACTCTTGTACTACTAGAAGGCCTTGGCCTGGACAGCAACATATGTAATGCTTTCCAGAATACTGTATTAATTGATCTATTTGAGAGTTGCATTAGTCTGTTTATATGTATTTCAAAGTCTAAACAGCTATATGACATGGCATATACAACTGTAATAGTACACAAATAAAGCTTTCTCATGTATGCAGTCCTGTGAGTGGTGTTATATCCTTTGACCTCTCTGTGGGTATATGTTTTGGGCAACAATTGTCTTTTAAATGGGAGACTCATACAGTGTCCAGTTGGTAAGGTGGCAACTGTAGGCATACTGGCTGTTCAATATGGCGTGCACCCTCTAAATATGTATCTTCCTATACATATCTCTGTGTGTGCATGTGTAGTTACATATATATATATATATATATATATATATATATATATATATATATATATATATATATCTGCATATATGTGTGTGTGTATGCTTCCTAGGAATGTTTATTGCTTTTACATTGTACATTCCCTATGGTAGCCAGGCTGTACTGCATGATATGTCATTGATACCACCCTGACATCATACAGGTGGGATGGATTACTGTTAACATCTTGTGTCAGGTCCTGGTTATGGTACTTGCAACAGTTGGTATTTTATTGCAGGGCAGACCTGTTTGGCTGTGGGGGGGGGGGGTAATATCAATACATACATACAAGACGTATGTAGCGTGGGCCTCCTCACCCCCATTAACAGTGCCTGTGGTCATATATGTATTTGTTATTTTCTCTTTCATATCTACATATATATATCTGTATATAAATATATAGATATACATATATATATATATATATATATATATATATATATATATATATATATATATATATATATATATATATATATATATATATATATATATATATATCTATATATATATCTATATATATATATATATATATATATATATATATATATATATATATATATATATATAGATAAAGATATATGTATATATATATACACACACACACACACACACACACACACACACACACACACACACACACACACACACACACACACACACACACACATATCTCTACATGTTTAAATACATTTTCTGTACTGCTGAATGCCTGTGCTGGATGATATTTAAATCACCTTGGCTATGGTGTGCAGGGTCCTGGGTTTGAGCCTTGCAGAGGTTGTTGATTTTGTTTCTGGGCAGAACAAGGGCCATTGGATACAGAGTGATTAAGGCACTTTTAAGCAGTTGTAAACAGGTTTACTTGGGTTGCATGTAGGTAATCACTGCTAACTTCCGTTTACAGTTTCTTATACTCAGTTAGCTTCTAAATTGCTTATCCTGTGTAGGCATTGATTACCCCGGTGCAAACAAGTTTAAAACTGCTTACTGCTGCTTAAAAGTGCTTACTCCTGCTTAACCCTGTGCTAATTTCTTTAAATGAAATGAAAAAGGGTTGATAGGAAAGTGGTGAAAAAGGGGCACAAAGAGGGAAAGACAGTAGAGAAAATAGCTTGGGATGTGCAGGAAGGGTGTAGGGAAGGTCCATAGCTGCTCATTTCTTCTACAGCAACATCTGTGCATATACACTGAATTTGGATATAGATTTGGACACTCATACCCCTGAGAGAATGATGAAGACAACAATAATATGTTGTTAAGCCAATTAGACCAGATTACATGTGTCCAGTGGAGACGTGTGTGAAATGGACAGCTATGTATGGGTAAAGAATTTGTTTTGGGAACAGATTGTCCTTTTTTTTTCAGGTGAGAGTGGGATGTTGAGGAGGGATAGTAGGTATATTTGGGGTGGTAGGTTGGATAGGTAAACAGACAAGACAAACAAGACACATACAGCGGCAGTATATGGCACATGTGGGTGATAAACACCTTGATGGGGAGTGGTGTTGGGAAATCGGAAGCCCATGAGCCCCTTGGTGGAAACAGTGGGACTAAGGTCCCCACCCATGGGCAGTCACCACTGCACCTTCACAGCTCCGAAGGTGGCTATGCTGGGGGCTGAGTAGGAGAGCCCGGCCGACCCTCTAGTCATGACAGACAGCCCTCAAGCTGGCGTAGCAGATCTCCAACCTCCCTGCGGAGCTTGCTATGCACCATGACCAGCACTTGGCGATGGGTGACAGGTTCCTGTCCGCACCTGCTCCTGGGGGGGGTGAGCCCCATCCCCTGAGGTGGTTCCACCTGAAGGGGATGCAGGACCAACGGACGACGAGGTCCCGGGTTGAGCCCCAGACATGCTGGTGCCTGGTGCCATGGCCAGCTGAGTTAGGACAGGTGGATCCGATGAGACTCGCATTCCCATATGTGCTATGGTGTTTAAGTTTTATCAACATATGTGGGTTAGTAATAGTCAACACATTCCAGGATTAGGTATAACAGCATGCATAGATATTCCCATTAACCCAAACACCAGATATGGAACAGTTGCATTGCAAACAGAACACATGCATATATGGAACCACAGTGGTAATTACAACAGCATGCAGGTGCATTGATGGCACCATTTATTTATTTATTTATTCATTTTACATTTGTTGACTGGGCTAGTCTAACTGGATCCATGTCCATTTTCAATAGAGGCCCGGGGAGAAAAGCTCCAAGTCAGATACACAAATACAATATATGTAGTTGCAACAGTCCAATTATATAACAGCTGTTGTTTATAAAGATACAATACTTGTAGTGAGCAAATCACAAAACAGTACTAGGTATTGTGCAAGAGATAGTACTATTTACAATTATACATATATATATTATAAATTGAAATAACATGGTCTTTGGTTGATTAAGGATACATTGATAGAGATACAGTGTATTCAAACATGTGCAAGTAGAGAAAGTTAGTCTGGGTTAGTACAGGGGCATAACCAATATTTACTGAGAAATAGTTTTAGATTCTGTTTGAAAAGTGACAGAGAAGACAGAGTTATAAGTTCTGATGGAAGAAGGTTCCAGTGCGTTCCAACAGTATTAGAGAACAGAGAGTCTCCAGCTAATTTGTTGGATCTGCTGGTATTGATAAGCAGTCTGTCTGAGGAGCGTAAATGTTTAAGATTGTTATATGTTATAATGAGGCAAGAGAGTATTGGAGTGTTGGTGGGTTGATACAGGGTCTTATGGGCTATGACAAGCTGGCGAAATTTAACTGGTTTGGAAACTCTAGCCATCCTAGTTGTTTAAGATTAAGACAATGATGAGTTCTAAAAGGAGAGCCAGTGGCAAATCTAGCAATATTATTATAGGAGATTGCCAGTTTGTTGAGATTGTTTTTAGAAAGATTAGTGTATATAGGTGAGGCATAGAGTAGGGTGGAGATTAAATGAGTTCTGGCTATGGTGGTCCTGGCTACTGGTGTAAGAAAGGGTTTGATTCTATAAAGGGACCCCAATTTCTTGTTGACTGTTTTTATTGTGCTGCTTATATGAATATCAAAGGTAAGATTGTTATCTATTGTTATCCCTAAAAGTTTAGTGGTTGAGTCAGGAGATATGTTGGTGCCATTTTTAGATATGAGTGTGAAATTTATTGTTGTGGATTTTTGGGTTGGAGTGAAAATTAAAAGTTTTTTTTGGGGGGGTTTAGGAGAAGGCAGCGGTTTAAAAACCATTGTTCCACTGTATTCAATGCTTTTTGGGTCAGGGACTCTAGTTCAGTTGGAGAGGTGGCTGAACAAATTATTGTGGAGTCGTCTGCGTATTAAATACAGGTGGTGTCAGGAATTGTTAAGTGAAGGTCATTAATAAAAATGGAGAATAGAAGTGGGCCTAATATAGAGCCCTGTGGAACCCCCAGGGAAATAGGGAGGCGAGTAGATAGATTGTTTTCCCAAAGCACAGCCTGTTGTCTGTTGTCTAGATAAGATTTAAACCAGTTTATGGCTAGAGCATCAAGTGAGAGGGATTTCAGTATATTTAAGAGGAGCTGGTGATTGACCATGTCGAAAGCCTTAGATAAATCAATAAAGACTGCAGAGGAGAGAATTTTGTTGCAGTTTTTTGTTAATGAAGTCAGTGAAGGACAGAAGGGCAGTGGTAGTACTGTGGAAAGGTCTAAATCCATGTTGACAGTTGGCAAGCAAGTTATTTTGGAGTAGGTGGTTAAGTAGTTTCTTATGGATGCATTTCTCCATTATTTTTGCTAGAGGAGATAGTAGTGCTATAGGACGATAGTTAGAAAAGTCATTAGAATTTCCACCTTTGTGAAGTGGGATGATGTGAGAAATATTCCAGGTAGCTGGTATAGTTCCTTCACTTATAGTTCTGTTAATCAGAATGGAAATGGGATAGGCTATGGCTTTAGCACCTTTTTGTAGATATTCTGCTGGAAGTTTGTCAGCTGAGGGGTAGAAGGTTTTAGTTTCAGGAGAAGGGAGCAAATAGAGGAAGTAGAGACTGGTTGTAACTGAAATGATGGAGGTGGGCTAGTAATAGATGTAGACAGATTTGAGGTAACAGGAGATAGTTGACTAGCAAGAGTTTGGATAGTGTCTGTGAAGAAGGAATTGAGGGCATTAGCTGTTTGTATGGGGTTCTCAGGGTTAGAGCTTTGTGGGTTAGGTGTGATAGATTGACCTGGGTGTAGTAGTTTGTTTAATGCTGGACCAGAATTTTTTTGGCTTATTATGGTAAGTTTGTTGAAGTTGGAAGTAAAAGTTCTTTTTATCTAAGAGGATGGCTGTTTTAGTATTATTTCTAAGTTTTCTGAAGGTTTGGTGGTCAGTGGGATTTTTTGTAGTATGCCATTTTGCCCAGGATTTGTTTCTAAGAAGGATTTTTTGCCTAGTAGCATTAGAGAGCCAAGGGCAGGTTTAGCTTTATGTCTAATTGATCGAGTTGGGCATGATGGTCAAGGATGGCTAAGAATGGGGCATGATGGTCAAGGATGGCTAAGAATGTAGAGTTAAAGTATTCCACTGCTTCATTTAGTGGGAGGGATTTTAGAGGTGACCAGTTACACTGCCTAAGTTCTGCTTGGAAAAGTTCTGGGTTAAAATGCATTTTGGTGCGGATTATCCTGAAATTGTTTGCGTATGATGGGTTTGTTTTGTGTCTGATAATATAAGTAAGTGAGTGAGTGGTCACTCAGATCATCTGGGAGGGTTCCTACTTTGTATGTTTGATGAGGAGTATTAGTAAGAATCCAGTCTAGTATACTTTCTTTGTTATTGGGTTTATTAATTCTGGTTGGGGAGTTAATAGTTTGTGAGAAGCCATATAGGTTAATATGGGTGGTAGGGTGTTCTGTATTGCAGAACTTCCAGTCGATATTTAAGTCTTCTAGGACTATGTTTTTTGTGGGAGATTGATAGAAAGCCAGTTAAGGATATTTTCAAGGACTGTAATTTTATTTCCTGGAGGAAGGTAGATGCAAATGATATAAATAGATTTACTTGGGTTGATCTGGAATTTAGAAATGAGGATTTCAGCATTATTGTCAGAAGGGGGTCTAAGGTTTGTAGTGGTAACTTGAAACTGTGATTTATAAAGGATTGCTACCCCACCTCCCTTTTTGGTTATACGGTCTAGTCTAAGGATATTGTAACCTGGTGGGGTGACTTCATTGTCTTTAGTTGTGGGTTTTAGCCATGTTTCAGATAGACACAGGATGTCAAATAGGTGAACATCTAGGAGTGCGTGGAGGTGGGCAATTTTGTTGTTAATGCTACATATGTTGAGATGTGCTATATAGAGTGAGTTAGCAGGCTTTGTAGGGGCATGGGTCCTAGAGTTATTAGGGTTGCTTTCTTTAGTGGCAGGGATATTGATTGGGCCAGGGTTAGGATGAATGTCCCCATCTATGAAGGAGAGGAGGTGTATTCTGTTGACATGGTGATGAAGGTTACAATAATAGTTAAGTGTTTTTTTAGTATATAGCTTGAGATATTTAATGTGAGATATTTTGTGGTATTTAGCAAGTAGGTAGCAGGGTTTGGCTGTGATGTTTATGTAGTTTTGAGAGATAGCTATTATTGGTGTAGAAGTGTGTTTGGTGGGGAAGAGAAAGGTGGGATATAGTGGTTGTTCATAGGATGTTAGTAGATAGGCAATAGCTAGAGTAGGTATAAGTGAGACCAGGAGTGATAGTTTTATTTGGTATGGGATGGGTAATTTAGCCATTATAACAGATTTATAGAGTGTTATACTTATGAGGGGTAAGTAAGTGAGAAAAGGTAAGGAGGTATGTTAACAGGAGTGTGATTGTTACAAGAAGGGATGGGAGGTCAGGTAATAATAGGTGTGCAGTTGAGACAAGGAAGGGTGGGAGTGCTAATGCCACCAATGTGGGAGTATTTCAACATAGCATATGCATAGAAACAGATTTAAATAGTTATCGAATAATAGGACATATGTCCCAACATTAGAGTTAAGTCAGCACATACCAATTGAGTTGTGTATTTAGTTTATTGTTGCAGATATGGTGGTGGGGAGAGAAAGATGTCAATTAACAACTAGTATATTCCTGTAGTTCACAATACTTTCCTAGTCAGTGTTGTTATCTGTAGCTTACAAGTATTAGTACACTACCCTGTTGCCTTAGTTTGGACAGTGGTATGGCTGTCAACAACTATATACATGAACTGGTTTTACCTGCAATATACACCTCTTACCTGGTATACCTGTGGAGGAATTGTTTGTTAACACTACCTAACTGTTTCTACACATTCTTCCAGAGTCCAGGTTGATGTTATGCACATAGGTTCATAGTTTCATAGATTAGTACTAAGCTAACTGCCCTTGTGAGCCATTTTAAGCCTAGCCAAATATCCCTTGTGAGACTCAAACCCTGCACCTCGTGTTTGTAAGGCAAACACCTTAACCATTAGGTCACCCTCCCAACCCCTCCCACATATCAGTCCATCTCTTTTTGCACACACTCTGGGCATGTCTTGACCACATGCAGGTGAACCGGGACATATTTTGACTATTGCCCTTTTAAACCTTTAGTGAATTGAACAATGACAGGTTTGTTTTCATTGATATTTTCCAAATATGTACAGGCCTGACAGTCAGCTATATGACATGAAATACCACAAAAACTGCTTTCAAACAAGTCAGACCAAAAAGTACACAATGAGGAACCTTGTTTGCAGACAGAAACGCCTCCGAGTCAAAAAGCTTCTTAACGCTTTTATTTTGAACAAACCAAAAGAGCGTTTTTGCCACAGACCACTGCAGCTTCTTCAGAGAAACAAGTTAGACAAAAAACACTCACTTTAAAAATACTACATCAGGAAATGACATATTCCTGTTTCCTGTTACCAAACAGTTATATTTAAAAACACATACAAAGTGCTAAGAAGTTAAAGGCATCCCACATTTAGAATCATTTTTAAAAGTAGCACACAACAATAAGAAATGGATTCAATTATATGAAAAAAGATCTCAGCGACTTAACAATAATATGGATGACAAAAAACAGATGTCATTACTATTTACAATAAACTACTATACAAAATATGTAAGTAGATCTATCGAAAAATATACTCTAATACTCACTTAAAACATTAAAAACAAATTTGCCTTATATGAGGTGTGTATAAGGGATAAATACTACTCATATTTGCTCAGGCTTAGTTTATTAAACATTCTATTTGTGCTGTAACCATGTAGGACTAAGGAAAGAAAGAAAGAAAGAAGGAGGGAAAGAAAGGAAAGGAAGTATCCTTTGCCCTGCGCCCTGAGAAAACACGTGCGACCTAAAGATTCAGCACGTGAGAATCCATTGTGTCTTCCTACTAAGACCACTAAGACTAGGTTATAAACCTGACTGTTAGGTTAAGTAAGCCCTAAATGGTAGACGGTCAAGTCAACTAGCTAGACCTAATGTGTTAGTGCAAGGTGCTGATAACACACAACACTGCCAAATCATCAATATGTGTTGCCTGAAATACAGGTCAGACCTAAAGTCAGAGAAAACTATATAGTAACAGTAGGTTTTACCTAAAATAACTTTTTAATTTAAGAACTGGGGCAATGTTGCAGTTAGTGTTAAGGCCAGGAAGACAGAAAGCGTCCAAGCACTGCCAATCCAGCTCACAATTTTCTAATATTAAAGATACAGGGCCCCTCTGATTTTAAGTACATGGTCTATAGCCATAAAGCTAAAACTATGTCCTGGGAACAATGCAATATGTTTGGCCAGTGCGTTGTCATCTTTACATGTCCTAATTGCATACAAGTGCCCATACATCCTGTCTAGTCTCCTGTCGGTTTTTCGATGTAGAACCCAGAGCAGCAGTTGCACATAGCAATGTATATAACTGATTTGCTCTCACAATTAAGTGCATGCTTGATGACAAACTTCCTGTCCCTAACAAGGAATGTCTCCCTGTTCGACATTGTTACAGAAATTACACAATCCCCATCTGGACATTCCTTTCCTTTTATAAAAACTATACTGTTGGATATCCCTTTGTAATAGTTCCTTCAAATTTTTAGATCGTTTAAAAATAAATCTGGGTTCGTCTCCCAATTTTCCTGCTAGTGATGGGTTTGAGGATATCAACCTCCAATTCTTGGATGATGTCCAGAATTGCTTCTGAATTAGTACTAAAAATAGTGTAAGCTCAAAGATAAATCTGTGTTTGATTCTCTGCGGTCAACATTGCTACCTATTAGACCACTTATAGGCACCTCATCTGTGAAACTACTAACTACACTGGAGGAGACCTTTTGTTTAGTCAATAAAGGGTGTGAAGCCTCTAGTTCTCTTAAGAGTAACTTCAGCAATAAGTTCACCAACCATTGTCCCAGGCTAGCCACGGTTCGTGAACATTCCTTTCAGAAATGAACATTCCTTAACAAAATCCACAAGGTGCTGCACATTCTTCCTGCCCTCACCAGCTGTCCCTTCACTATAGATCTTTTCTGTTTGTGAGGTGAAAGCTGGTGAAGTGAAAAGAATTACAGTATGTAACTTTCTAAAGGCGGTGGACCTGGAGCACTGATGACAAATATCCTTCGTAACTTTGGCATCTAAATAACCCAGCCCGGTGGTGGAAAGTTTAAACGTGAACTTCAGGAACTCAGTGGAATTACTGATATTATCCACCAAGTTTAAATTCTGACCCTGAACAGGAGGAACATGTCAAGGTCAAGGTGTAGAAGGTAACAGGGGCCATAATACCAGGAGATCAGCCAAGATGTTTGCTTCCCAGTACCCCATTACATAGTTTGCCACCCTGCTCCACATGGGAGCCCATCGCCACTTTCTGTAAATAGAAGTCACCGTCAAATAGGAAGTAGTTACTGGTTAGTACTATTTCAAGTAATTCCATAACCAGTTCGACCTCCAATCTGGGCCCCAAACTTTGTAACATTGACCCTGTCCATTCAACTGCCTCTAAGTGCGGTATGCACGTATAGAGGTCAATGACATCAATAGTTAACAAGTTGTCATCTTCATTGAATGGCAGTTTGTTTATGTTGTCCAAAATGTCCATGAGTCCTTACACACTCCTTACACATGGAATGTACTTAACGTATTTGTCCAAGATGTGTGTGATTAGTTGGAACATGGGTAAGTAATAGAGGATCTACTGTCAATTAAAGCTCTCATAGGGGTCAGTAACACTTTTATGGATTTTAGGGATCCCAAACATAGCGGGATCTTAAGACATGATGTCAATATAATTATATGTCTTGATATCAATTTTCCCGTTAAGAAAAGGTCCTAAAATATCCCTGATCCTTTGTGTGGTACGTTAACTTCATTTCTTGAAGCTTTTGTGTAGGCATCACTGTAAAGGAGGAAGTCATTTTCTCATTATAGGTGACATTATGAAAAATCACCAAGCCTCCTCCTTATCCGGTTTAACACCCGTATAGGTAACTGACTAAGTTCATCCAGTAATAGGTTGTTCTTTAGAAATATTGGGAGTTGTAGTCCTATTATATTCATTATATTTGTTACCCAAAATCTAAAATCAAATTCACACATGTTCTCAAACAATTCCAACGTAGAATGTAATGGAGGATTAAAACACTGGACAGTTTTGGAAGTCCTACATTGGGGATGGCGTTACTTCACCATCATTCAGCCTCTGTTTCATGATTGAACAATAACTTAAGATTCATTTTTCTTACAAAACACTTTAGTTCAATAATTTCTTTAGCAACATTCCCATAGGAAGTTGGAACAAAAGTGTTTAAAGCTAACAATTCTATCAATTGTTGGTCCAAAATGATGTCAGAAAAATTGTAAATGGTGAAGTCGCCATTAGTGTTAGTGAGAATGACAGGGGGCCCACCGTGAAGGTGAGCTAGAGACATCAGCGTACTAGAACTATCTGCCACCAGAAGTTAGGTATGGGGTCAAGCAGGGCAAAGTTTGTTACTTCGTTCTGTTCCTGTAAGACTTCTTGCTGCGTTGCCCTAAAAACTTCTTGGTGGCAGATAGTTCTATTTGTTCCAACAACTAAAGTGTTTTGTAAGAAAATGAATCTTAAGTTATTGTTCAATCATGTGTGAATGATGGTGAAAGTACGCCATGACTTCCAAAACTGTCCAGTTAATCCTCCATTACATTCTAACGCTGGAATTGTTTGAGAATGTGAATTTGATTTTAAATATAATGAATATAATAGGACTACAACTCTGGATGAACGTGTTAAAACGAAAGCTTCAAGAAATGGGACCTTTTCTTAACGGAAAATTGATATATTGACATCATGTCTTCTAAATCCATAAAAGTGTTACTGACCATGTTCACACATCTTGGACAGACTCATGGACATTTTGGACAACATAAACAAACTGCCATTCAATGAAGATGACAACTTGTTAACTATTGATGTCATTGACCTCTATCGGTTGAATGGACAGGGTCAATGTTACGATGACTAAACATCTTGGCTGATCTCCTGCTGTTCAGGGGTCGGTGGGTAATTCCACTGAGTTCCTGAAGTTCACGATATTTGTCATCAGTGCTCCAGGTCCACCGTCTTTAGGAAAGCCACATACTGCTGCACTTCACCAGCTTTCACCCTCCAGAAAGACATATAGTGAAGGGACAGGTGCAGCAGAATGTTCATTTCTGAAGGAAATGTTCACTAACCGCTATCCTTTGACTAAACAAAGGTCTCCTCCAGTGTAGTTAGTAGTTTCACAGATGACTAATAGGTAGCAATGTTGACAGAGAATCAAACACAGATTTATCTTTGAGGTACTAATTCAGAAGCAATTCTGGACATCATCCGGTTGATATCCTCAAACCCATCACTGAAAATACGATCTAAAATTTGAAGGAACTATTACAAAGGGATATCAACAGTATAGTTTTATAAAGGAAAGGAATGTCCGACATTCCTTGTTAGGGACAGGAAGTTTGTCATCATGAGAGCAAATCAGTTATATACATTGCTATGTGCAACTGCTGCTCTGGGTTCTACATCGCCAGGACATAGTTTTAGCATAGACCATGTACCCTTAAAAAGAAAATTGTGAGCTGGATTGGCAGAACTGCAACATTGCCCCAGTTCTTAAATTAAAAGTTATTTTAGGTAAAACCTACTGTTACTATATAGTTTTCTCTGACTTTAGGTCTGACCATTTCAGGCAACACATATTGGATGATTTGGCAGTGTTGTGTGTTATCAGCACTCACTAACACATTAGGTCTAGCTAGTTGACTTGACCGTCTGGTTTATAACCTAGTCTTAGTGGTCTTAGTAGGAAGACACAATGGATTCTCACGTGCTGAATCTTTTAAAGGATACTTCTCCTTTCTTTCTTTCTTCCTTAGTCCTGCATGGTAATAGAATGTTTAATAAACTAAGCCTGAGCAAATATGTATCCCTTATACACACCTCATATAAGGCAAATTTGTTTTAATGTTTTAAGTGAGTATTAGATAGATCTACGTTTATTGTAAATAGTAATGACATCTGTTTTTGTCATCCTTAAGTCGCTGAGATCTTTTTCATATAATTGAATCCATTTCTTATTGTTGTGTGCTACTAATGATTCTAAATGTGGGATGCCTTTAACTTCTTAGCACTTTGTATGTGTTTTTAAATATAACTGTTTGGTAACAGGAAACAGGAATATGTCATTTCCTGATGTAGTATTTTTAAAGTGAGTGTTTTTTGTCTAACTTGTTTCTCTGAAGAAGCTGCAGTGGTCTGTCTTTGGTTTGTTCAAAATAAAAGCGTTTTCTGTCTGCAAACAAGGTTCCTCATTGTGTACTATATGACATGAAATGTTGCCTACCTTTCAGAGATTAGCACACTTATATGCCAGGGGCACAGGGTGACAGCCGCCAGATATGGGCCGATTAACTGGACATTCTGGACATTTCTGTACACTTGTGGGGTTTGATTCTGTATACAGCATACTACCACTCCCAGGATTTGGACCATGGCTTTGTCTGCTAAAAATACAACACTGTCCATCACAGTTGTGTGTGCTATATAGATATTGCTGTGTATCTTTTATCTGATTTCTGTCTATAATTTTCCTGTGGTTTTACATTCTGACCTTGTATTACAACACTCTTATACAGGATTTTCTAGTCAGTTATATTTTGCAGCACAGTGTGAGTGACAATGATGAGTAATACCTTATTATTCAGAGCAACTGCAACACTAACAATGCCATACAAGACCAGAGTAAACAGTACCAATACAGGACATTAATATTTTCTTTCTAGGCACAGTGTTCATATCTGACAGACCTGTGGGAGCAATGTTTGTTAGCACTACTTGAATGTTGCCACACATATTACCAGATTCCATATTAGTATTATGCACATACATCTCACTCTGTTACTGTACACACTCAGTCACAACTTGACAACATGGGGGAATAGATGGGACATACTTGTCTTATTACTCTCATAACATTATGGGGAGTTGGTAGAATGACGGGTTTGTTCTTATAGATGTCTGACAATCAGTTGTATTTCTTGTTTGCTGCCTAAATGTCTGAGATCACCCCACTGATTTCCCAGGGAGACAGAGTGACAGGAAGCAGGCATGAGCCGATTTACTGGACATTCTGGACATATCTGTACAGTTGTGGGGTATGATTCTGTATGTAGCCTACTACCACTCCCAGGATTCGAGCCATGGCTGTGTGCGCTAAAAATACAATAGTTCACTTTTCAGTTGAGTGTGCTAGCTGGATTTTGTTGCCTGTTGTTTTCACTGTTTTATGTCTAAGTCTCTCTCAGTTGTACTGTATGACCTCTTGGGATTACACCAGTCATATACAGACATTCCTACACATTTTATTTATGTAGCACGGTGTGTGTAACTGTGCTTAATGCAATAGTACTATTAAGTGATTGCAAATCTATATTACCATATGATACCAGAGTAAACACATTCAGTCCAGCAGTTAGACCTTTATTGTCAGGCTATTATGCTTTTATTTACATACAACCTATTCTCTGGTGTATGCAGTACATGACTTAAACAATACAGGTTTTATACAGGCATTTAACTTACTATTACTTTTAGATTTATTTCCTATGACAGTACATGCAAGAGTAATACTAACCTGCCTCTCATCACAACTGCTCCAATCTACATCCATGGGCCTCCTGGTTCATAGCCGGCTCACTTGCCGCTGTGTAATACATAAGAGGAATATTTAGCCATACCTATCCATAATATACATGAGCTGGCAATTATTAAACAGGTGGTGGACTGATACTTACACAAGGCTGGGACTTCCCCTGTCCTGCTAGCCTCTTGGAGCCACTAATCCAAGAGATCCTCCTTTTGCCTCTTCAAGTCGGCATAGTGATGCCTGACCTGCTCACCAGTTTGGGGTATGCCAGTGGCACTGGTGAGGTCGCAGGCAAGATGGTTCCAGGCTTCCATTTTGTATTGAGAACCCTGGTACTGGCCCTGCAGCAGTCTCATGTCATGGTCTTTCACAAGTAGTCCTGCAATGACTCTGGACTCTTGGATGCCCCAGCGCTGCACCCGAAAGCGCACACCCTCTCCCATTCCAGACATAGTGCCTACAAAGGGAAGCTACAACCAGTTATGAGATGTATTCCCACCTGTTGGGTTTAAATAAGGCCGATTTCTCGCACTTTGCCCTGACTGGACAGTTTTGAAAAGGCTAAGCTATGGGCAAATCTGCTTACCTAAGGTTGGCATTGCTTAAAGGGGTATACCAATGGGCATATTGAGTTACTTGGCCTACATATTGCTTACACCTACTAAGCTGGGCTGTGCAATGCTTAGCCTTGCTTAATATTTAAGTTGCATTATATTTGCATTGTGGAATTGAGTTATTATTCATTACATGTTATATATGTGTTTGGTATCCATGATTCATGTGTATGTACACTGTATGGGGTCCTTGTGTTTATTAGGGGATTTCAACACTTTATTACATTGCCACCTCACATCTGGGCTTAATGCAGTACTCCAGTTCACATATTTATGTCCTGTGGTTGGTTATACAATATAAAACTGTATATAGATTCCTTGTACATTTTCAGTTTGTATTTCCTATGGTGAGGCTCTGCTTGTGTGCTGTGATGGCTTAGTGGTTAACTACTGTGACTATAGTGTGCAGGGTCTTCGGTTCAAACCTGTAAAGGCTGTTTATTTTCTTTCTGGCCAGAACAGTGGCTGATGCATACAGAGAGCTTAAGGCACTTTTAAGCTATTGTAACCGGGTTTGTGCGAAGGTAAGCAATGCTAACCTCCGGTTAAATATGCTTACAGAGAGTTAGCATCAATATTGCTTAACCTGTATGCGCATTGCTTACCCCCACATAAATGGGCATAAACTCCCTTACTACTGCTTAAATATACTTATTCTTGCTTACTAGTGCTTATACCCACTTACCACTGTACTAATTTAGACAGTAATGTCTAATGGTTCTTGCGAAGGCAGTGGATTTGGAAATTGTATGGATTTATCATTCATTACACATTTTACCTAACATTTGTATCACGGATTCCTGTGTACATATACTGTATATAGGCACTTGTGATTATCTGTGGATTTTGTAATATTATGACACTGACACCTCACATCTGCATTTAATGCAGTACTCCAGTTCAGAAATATATGTTATGTCGTAGGTTATGCAACAAAATAAATTGATCATAAAGTGATTTGACATGGAAAATGGATTGTACTGGAGTGGGACTCAAACTGAGAATGACTGCTCATAGGGTGAATGCTCTGCCCACTACATGTTTGCTGTACTGCTTCATTTGCATATATCTTGCTTTTTATCCTCTTGTGCCATTTAAGCTGCATGAACCGCAGCTAAGTGATGGGCAAACCCACACAACTATGGTTAAATTTAATCTGTTTTATAAAAAAAAAAATCTTTATCTTTACTGTTTTAAAATATTGCTCTTGTACACTTGGGGGGATGTTGCTAGGGTATGCGAACACCTATGAGCGGTCTTGATCATTCTTATTCATACTCTGGTGTTCTTCATTTCAGGGGTGTGTATATTCTGAGAGCTCTGCTATCAGGCATGCCCCCTGCACTAGTACATGCCCTGTGTCCATTTAGGAGCTCAGGCAGCGCACCTTCATTAATATGCACTGCTCCTAAATGGCCGCTTCTGTGCAGGACTAAGCTAGTCCTGCACGGAAGGATAGTGAATCTGTTTGGATAGTGACATGTTTTATATGGGCAAGACTGTAAATAATCCACACCACAAAACAAAGCCAGCAACCAAATGTAGATCCGATAAAATCCTTTATTAATGGATTGGTAATAGTAACATCAAAATGACTCAGACCTGTTTCGGCTGGCAAAAAGCACAGCCTTCTTCAGTGACAAAAAACACAAATCAACTGATGTTACTTAAATAGTATCAAGAACTCATCCCACTGGTTCTCTTAAAATTGCTCATTTAGTCCAGGTGAAAAAAGAGCACCTTGTTTAGTAATCCATTTCTTTTCTTTAGTATCTAACATTGAGTGCCATCCTGTTTTATTAAATTTGATACCCTTAACCAAATCAATCACAATAAAAGAAAATTTAGCAGTATGATGTTTCAGAGTGTGTTTGTATAAAGCATTATTGATTTTCTTGTTTTTAATTTTGCTCACATGTTCAGAAATGCGTAGTCTTATAGGACGAGATGTCTGGCCAACATAAAAAGAGCCACAAATACATGTGGCCAAATAAACAAGCCATTCACTGCTACAATTTGCAAAGAATGGAACGTCATAAACCCTTGAGCAATTCCTGCTTGTGAATTCTTTAGATTTGGTAATTTTGTCACAGTTACTGCAATGACCACAGGGGAAACACCCAACTAGAGGTTCCCCAGTCATGGTAGTTTGTGAAAACTGTACATTACTCGCATGATGTGTGTGTTTGTAATGATTAAAACATGATGCTAAATTCTTTCCTTTACGGAATGAGAATGAACATCTATCGGTTAATATGTCTGATAATTCTGGTAGACTTAATAAAATATTCCAATTCCTCTGGACACTATTGATTAGTACATCTGAATTCCTAGCATATGTTGTTAAGAACCTGATCGGCTGTGTGGTCCTCTGATCCCTAAGCTTATAGGTTAACAAGTCCTGCCTAGATAAGTTAATAGCGCAATTAATGGCCTGCAGAACATGTCCCATAGAATATCCCCTTGCTCGAAATCTGTTAGTTAGATCACATCTGTGTTCCTGAAAGGTATCCTCCTTGGAACAGATGTGCCTCATACATATAAACTGTGATTTGGGTATATTTTTGGCAATATGTGGAGGATGAAAGCTGGATGCGTGAAGGACCGTGTTGTATTCAGGATATTTCCTGAAAACCTGTGTGCTTAGAGTATCATCTGATTGTCTTGTTATTAACACATCAAGAAAAGTTATTGTGTCAAGATGATAATTGACAGTGAACTTTAAACCCCATATGTTGTCATTTAGATATGAGATGAATTCAGTTAAATATTCAACATCGGCCCTCCACACCATCCAACAATCATCCAAGTAACGTCTCCAGATATCAATTTCTGGAAGGTAGATATTATGGCTACTGTTGTAAATCATATGGTCTTCAATATATGCCATGAAAAGGTCAGCATAAATGGGAGCAAAAGATGCTCCCATTGCTGTCCCTTTAATCTGCCAAAAACAGATATCTTGATAAAAAAAGATGTTGGTAAGGACATGCTCTGCAAGGCCAACAAGAAAGGAATTAAAATCTGGTTCATATAGAGGGGCTTTGTTAAGCCAATGAGTCAAGGCTTCCAAACCCACCTCATGCGGAATATTAGTATACAGAGAACCTACATCAAGTATACACATCAGCCAACCAGGTTCCAACTGTGTATCAGATATAATGTGTAAGAATTCAGTTGTATCTTGTAAGCGAGACCGAACATGCGGCAATAAAGGCTTAAGATGTCTGGTCAAAAACAAGGATAGTGGTTCTGTAAGATAGCCCCGACCAGAAACAATAGGTCTGCCTGGGGGGTGTACAGGATCCTTGTGGATTTTTGGAAGAAAATAAATATATTGATTAATAGGATCCCGGATGGTAAGTTGTTGAAATACAGAAGTGGTTATGAAGCCAGTATCTCTGGCATTAATAAGAAACTCATCAATCTGTTTCTTGAATCTGTGTGTTGGATTTAGACACATTTCAGCATAGTAACGTCTATCAGATAGTTCTCTCCTGGCCTCCTTGTCATAATCCAACCAATTCATAACCACAACTGCGCCACCTTTATCTGCTGAAATAATAACTATATCATTGATTTGTTGTAGTTCAGAAATAGCCTGTTTTTCACTGGATGACAAATTGTTGGTTTTAAAACGGGTTTCAAAACTATTAAAATGTAGATCTTTGAGAATGGTGCTCTGAAACAAAAGTACAATTGGGTGCATCAGAGGAAGATATTTAGATTTATGATAAATAAATTTATCCTTATCATATGATACAACAGTTTGGGAAGTAACCACTTCTGTATTTCAACAACTTACCATCCAGGATCCTATTAATCAATATATTTATTTTCTTCCAAAAATCCACAAGGATCCTGTACACCCCCCAGGCAGACCTATTGTTTCTGGTGGGGCTATCTTACAGAACCACTATCCTTGTTTTTGACAAGAAATCTTAAGCCTTTATTGCCGCATGTTCGGTCTCGCTTACAAGATACAACTGAATTCTTACACATTATATCTGCTACACAGTTGGAACCTGGTTGGCTGATGTGTACACTTGATGTAAGTTCTCTGTATACTAATATTCCGCATGAGGTGGGTTTGGAAGCCTTGACTCATTGGCTTAACAAAGCCCATCTATATGAACCAGATTTTAATTCCTTTCTTGTTGGCCTTGCAGAGCATGTCCTTACCAACAACGTCTTTTTTATCAAGATATCTGTTTTTGGCAGATTAAAGGGACAGCAATGGGAGCATCTTTTGCTCCCATTTATGCTGACCTTTTCATGGCATATATTGAAGAACATATGATTTACAACAGTAGCCATAATATCTACCTTCCAGAAATTGATATCTGGAGACGTTACTTGGATGATTGCTGGATGGTGTGGAGGGCCGATGTTGAATATTTAACTGAATTCATCTCATATCTAAATGACAACATATGGGGTTTAAAGTTCACTGTCAATTATCATCTTGACACAATAACTTTTCTTGATGTGTTAATAACAAGACAATCAGATGATACTCTCAGCACACAGGTTTTCAGGAAATATCCTGAATACAACACGGTCCTTCACGCATCCAGCTTTCATCCTTCACATATTGCCAAAAACATGCCCAAATCACAGTTTATATGTATGAGGTGCATCTGTTCCAAGAAGGATACCTTTCAAGAACACAGATGTGATCTAACTAACAGATTTCGAGCAAGGGGATATTCTATGGGACATGTTCTGCGGGCCAGCAATTGGGCTAATACCTTATCTAGGCAGGACTTGTTAACCTATAAGCTTAGGGATCAGAGGACCACACAGCCGATCAGGTTCTTAACAACATATGCTAGGAATTCAGATGTACTAATCAATAGTGTCCAGAGGAATTGGAATATTTTATTAAGTCTGAGGACGCTGAGAGCGAAACCGGCCACCGGTCTGTGTATCTGTGGGCAGATTTTGCCAATAAACACGGTCAAACTTTCCTGCTGTTATGTTTTATATTTTTTCCTGAGTGCTGGATATATATATATATATATATATATACACACTTTATGCATCCCCGCTTAGCTAGGGTTAAACTTTTCCCAGCACCATAAAGTCTTCTCTTCAAATTTTCCCTTAGAACTAGCCAGTATTTTAGTTTTAGCACTAAAATCTGTTTCTTTGAGCTCAGCACTTCTTCAGAGAACTCATTGTAAGCACTAAATAAGCTACAAATTACTACAGCACTCAACTTTTTTCACTTGTCTAGAGGAAAACAGTTTTTAGTACTTAATAAATAAACACCTATCCAGGCATGTCTAAGGGTCAGCTCCCAGTATTTTCTCCAGTCTACCTGATGAATCTGGGCATCTTGGTGCAATGCAGCAATTGCCTCATGTACACAGACAACCCTCTCCTTCCACCAACCAACACTGCAACCTGTGAGAGATGCACTTATATAGTCAAACTGAAAGCAAAGTTCTCTTCACCCAAGATTGGACTAGACAGTCAAGAGGAGAAGGTAAACACTTGCACCACACCACACTCATCACATAGTCCCTCAAATCCTACACCACCAAAACACACACATAAAAACACAAAACACACATCTACATTCACGGAGGCTCTCAATAAAAATCTGCTCAAGCAACAGAGACCTCCAAAGTAGAAACACAAGCAACCCCCCCAACACAACCCAAATGACACATAGCCTACAAACTCAGTGTGCCACTCAACCACAGCCCATAAGGCATAACAATGTACCCAACACTCTAGTCATAGTTGACTCGATAGTCAGACACACTGATGTTCCGCTCACCAGGCTGAACAAGGACAAAGTTACTGTCAGCTGCCTGTTGGGTGCCAGTATCCACCACATAATGCACGCACTCAGGTCACTCCACAGCAAGTACAAATATGAATCTGTCATTGTCCATGTTGGTATGAATGACCTGAGTCATACCTCCCTGGACTACATGAAAAGAGACATGGAGGAGCTCTCCGATCTTGTAGCTCAAGCAAGTATGACCTTAGAGTAGCATCCTGCCATCACCCAAAATGATACCACAGTACAAGGACAAAATGATTGACTTTTAGCTAAGCTTCTGGTGTCATTTTAAGGGGATCCAGTATCTGTCTGTGTGGGATGACATGATCGACAGACCACGATGCTTTGCCAGAGATGGCCTGCACCTGTCGCCCTTGGGATTGCGCATACTGGCTAAGGCTTTTGCCACCCCTATAGTGCCTTTTTTAGGCAAGGTTCAAATGACAAATTCACTACCTTAACAGGTATAAACAAGCAAATTCTGAGGGTAATGCTACTCAGTACTAGCAGTCTAAACTTCAAAAGGCATTCACTCGAGGCACCCCTTAAAATGGAGAACATCGACATGACATCTGTGCAATGACAAAGAGCTGGTTCAAGGTTCCAGAGAGCAACCCTGTATTACCAGGCTATAATTCATACCACACCTTTCAACCACCTAACCAGGACCGAAACACTAAAGGCGGAGGCGTGTCCATTTTCATTAAGGATAGCCACACCTCCAAGCTAGTTGCTCAGCATAATGCATCTGAGATTATCCAAGTGCAACTAACTCTGGGCAAGACAGCAATCCAAATTGTAACTTGCTGCAGATCCCCCACGATGCCCCAGGATTCCCACTCCTCATTTCTTGATACATTGGCAAATATTAGGGTACAACCAAACACCATAATAATGGGCGATTTCAACTACCCCAGCATTAACTGGGAAAATTACTCATGTACCAACTCTTGCTCAACATTTTCTGGAATTCATAAATTCCAATGCCTTGGATCAACTTATCCACACCCCCACCAGGGGCAGCAATATCCTAGACATGATGATTACCAACATGGGTGACTGGTGTTGTACACACGAGGTCAATTCCTCATTGGTCTGATCTGACCACAAGTTAATCACCCTAGACATCCACATCCCATCTCCACCCCCATTAGGGAAATCACTGTAATAAATTTCTCCAAAGCCAACTTCACACATCTTAAGACAGAAGTGGCAAACTTCATGACACCCATGCAGATGAACAGTAGAGGTACGACTGCTGAATCCTACACAAAAGCACTTTATAAGCACTTTCACAAGTGCATGGATCATGCTATCCCTAACAGAACCAAGATGCTATCCTCCAAAAAAAGGAAGCCAATATGGTGGTCCCTTGCCATAAACAAACTCTGCAACAGAAGAAAGAAACTGTTGCAAAAAAAAAGTAAAATCCCATGACTGGAGGAACTCCCTGGTCAGCCTCAGTAAGAAGCTCAGATCCCTCATAAAATCCTCCAAAGCTAGTTACAAAAACAAAATTCCCACTGATTCTAAAGACAACCACAAAGCATTCTATAGCTATGTCAAGAATCTCAATGGCAACACTCAGATGCTAGTACGACAAGCACTAAATTGGCAGTCACTTTAATCCAAAATCTACAGATAGGTTGAGGTCTCTGGAGTGTGTGGTGAGGAGGGATTGGGATTTCTTTCGATATAGCATTTCTAACAGAGCTGGGTCAGACATGGCTTTGTAAGTCAAGCAGAGATCGCCTCTTAGTAGATGATATGAGACAGAGAATAGCTGGAGTTTTTTGAGTCTGTCCATGTAGGACATGTGTTTAAGGCCTAGGATCCTCTTTGTGAGGTAATTTTGTGGCCTCTACAGCTGTTGCAGATGTCTAGTGAGGTATATGCCAAATGGGGCATTATACTCTATGATTGGACTAATGAGGGAAAGTAGATAGAAATGATAACATTTTTCTTCCTGGATGCAAAACCCTTGGTAATGAAATGTGCCACATAGAAGGACTTTCTGACCACAGTGGCAATGTGGTGGTCGAAGAAGACATTGCTGTCAACCTCTGTACCCAGATCTCTTATAATGCCTTCAGTGTTCAGTGGGGTACCATCAATGTGGCAATTAGTGGTAACTGGGTTTTTCTCAATGGGGATGATGACACATTTTTTGGCATTAAGCTTAAGGTCATGGTTTTGACACCAGTCATTGCTCTCAGTGAGGCCTTTCCATAGGATGCCTGCATCACTTGGGGAGTTAATAATGGCTCTCAGCTTGCAGTAGTCTTTGAATTTGGATAGCCAGAGCCCCTCTGTGTTGGCCTGGACTTCTGAGAAGTAGATGCCAAACAGGAGAGGACCTAGGACTGATCCCCTGTAGGATTCTACTCATGCCTAGTTGGCAGTGAGCCAATTTCCAACCCACCTAATGATATGGGGGTTGATGCTTAGTCTGCTGAGATTATCAATGATTCCTAAGTGAGGAATGGTATCAAAGGCCTTGGCCACAATGAGAGAGGCTGTATGAACTGCCTTATCTTCATCCACAACTCTGTTGACTGACTCAAAGAAGTCAACCAGGTTGAGAAGGCATGATCTACCTTTCACAAAACCAAATTACTTGGGATCTAGAGTTTGGAGATTCCCTATATCCTTGTTAATTAAGTCCATGATGATGCACTCCATAGCTTTACATATCAGACTCATCAAGCTAATCTGGTGATAATTTTCAGGGTCTGTAGTCACTCCTCCTTTATGAAGAAAGATAGCTGCAGCAGTGTGCCATGTGGTAGGGAAAAAGCCTGAGGTGAGGCTGTGAGAGAACAGAGCACATAGATTTGGTGCAGGTTCACTTTGTAATCCATGTACAATACAACCAGGAATATTGTCGGGTCCCATGGAAGCTATATTATTGGCCTTAGACAATGCAGCTTTAACCAATGCTGCAGTAATGCTGGGTGCATGGCATTCTTCTGCCATTGAGATTGGTCCTTTGGGGGGATAGGGGTAAAGTTGGCACTGAATCTGTTGACCAGTATGTTAGCAATATCTGTTGGCTCAGTATAGGAGGTACCATTGTGCATTAACTCAGAGCAAATCTGGGTATTGCCATGGAGATTCTTGATATTGGTTAACTGGATAATTTGTTTAAATCATTTTGCTCATTTGCTACTGTTATATTAAAAAAAAAAATATATATATATATATATATATATATATATATATATATATATATATATATATATATATACACTTTATGCATCCCCGCTTAGCTAGGGTTAAACTTTTACCAGCACCATAAAGTCTTCTCTTCAAATTTTCCCTTAGAACTAGCCAGTATTTTAGTTTTAGCACTAAAATCTGTTTCTTTGAGCTCAGCACTTCTTCAGAGAACTCATTGTAAGCACTAAATAAGCTACAAATTACTACAGCACTCAACTTTTTTCACTTGTCTAGAGGAAAACAGTTTTTAGTACTTAATAAATAAACACCTATCCAGGCATGTCTAAGGGTCAGCTCCCATTATTTTCTCCTGTCTACCTGATGAATCTGGGCATCTTGGGGCAATGCAGCAATTGTCTCATGTACACAGACAACCCTCTCCTTCCACCAACCAACACTGTAACCTGTGAGAGATGCACTTATATAGTCAAACTGAAAGCAAAGTTCTCTTCACCCAAGATTGGGCTAGACAGTCAAGAGGAGAAGGTAAACACTTGCACCACACCACCCTCATCACATAGTCCCTCAAATCCTACACCACCAAAACACACACATAGAAACACAAAACACACATCTACATTCACGGAGGCTCTCAATAAAAATCTGCTCAAGCAACAGAGACCTCCAAAGTAGAAACACAAGCAACCCCCCAACACAACCCAAATGACACATAGCCTACAAACTCAGTGTGCCACTCAACACCGCCCATAAGGCATAACAACGTACCCAACACTCTAGTCATAGTTGACTTGATAGTCAGACACACTGATATTCCGCTCACCAGGCTGAACAAGGACAAAGTTACTGTCAGCTGCCTGTTGGGTGCCAGTATCCACCACATAATGCACGCACTCAGGTCACTCCACAGCAAGTACAAATATGAATCTGTCATTGTCCATGTTGGTATGAATGACCCGAGTCATACCTCCCTGGACTACATGAAAAGAGACATGGAGGAGCTCTCCGATCTTGTAGCTCAAGCAGGTATGACCTTAGAGTAGCATCCTGCCATCACCCAGAATGATACCACAGTACAAGGACAAAATGATTGACTTTTAGCTAAGCTTCTGGTGTCATTTTAAGGGGATCCAATATCTGTCTGTGTGGGATGACATGATCGACAGACCACGATGCTTTGCCAGAGATGGCCTGCACCTGTCGCCCTTGGGATTGTTCATACTGGCTAAAGCTTTTGCCACCCCTATAGTGCCTTTTTTAGGCAAGGTTCAAATGACAAATTCACTACCTTAACAGGTATAAACAAGCAAATTCTGAGGGTAATGCTACTCAGTACTAGCAGTCTAAACCTCAAAAGGCATTCACTCGAGGCACCCCTTAAAATGGAGAACATCGACATGACATCTGTGCAATGACAAAGAGCTGGTTCAAGGTTCCAGAGAGCACCCCTGTATTACCAGGCTATAATTCATACCACACCTTTCGACCACCTAACCAGGACCGAAACACTAAAGGTGGAGGCGTGTCCATATTCATTAAGGATAGCCACGCCTCCAAGCTAGCTGCTCAGCACAATGCATCTGAGATTATCCAAGTGCAACTAACTCTGGGCAAGACAGCAATCCAAATTGTAACTTGCTGCAGATCCCCCATGATGTCCCAGGATTCCCACTCCTCATTTCTTGATGCATTGGAAAATATTAGGGTACAACCAAACATCATAATAATGGGCGATTTCAACTACCCCAGCATTAACTGGGAAAATTACTCATGTACCAACTCTTGCTCAACATTTTCTGGAATTCATAAATTCCAATGCCTTGGATCAACTTATCCACACCCCCACCAGGGGCAGCAATATCCTAGACATGATGATTACCAACATGGGTGACTGGTGTTGTACACACGAGGTCAATTCCTCATTGGTCTGATCTGACCACAAGTTAATCACCCTAGACATCCACATCCCAACTCCACCCCCATTAGGGAAATCACTGTAATAAATTTCTCCAAAGCCAACTTCACACGTCTTAAGACAGAAGTGGCAAACTTCATGACACCCATGCAGATGAATAGTAGAGGTACGACTGCTGAATCCTACACAAAAGCACTTTATAAGCACTTACACAAGTGCATGGATCATGCTATCCCTAACAGAACCAAGATGCTATCCTCCAAATAAAGGAAGCCAATATGCTGGTCCCTTGCCATAAACAAACTCTGCAACAGAAGAAAGAAACTGTTGCAAAAAAAGAGTAAAATCCCATGACTGGAGGAACTCCCTGGTCAGCCTCAGTAAGAAGCTGAGATCCCTCATAAAATCCTCCGAAGCTAGTTACAAAAACAAAATTCCCACTGATTCTAAAGACAACCACAAAGCATTCTATAGCTATGTCAAGAATCTCAATGGCAACACTCAGATCTGCTCTGAGTTACTGCACAATGGCACTATATATACAGAACCAACTGATATTGCCAAAATCCTGACAGATAGGTTCAGTGCTAACTTTACCCCCCTCTCACGCCATAAAGGGCCCATCTCTATACCAGAAGAATGAAAAGTTCCTGTAATCACGGCTGCACAGGTAAAAAACACATTCTCCAAAGCCAAGAACATAGCATCCATGGGACCTGACAACATCCCAGGCTGCGTTCTACATGAACTGTAGAATAAGCTGGCACCCCACCTAAGCACCATATTCAATCATAGCCTCACCTCAGGCTTTGTGCCCACTGAATGGTGCACAGCGACGGTTATCCCACTCCACAAAGGGGGAGCCACCACAGACGCCAGGAACTACCGCTCCATTAGCCTAACGAGCCTGGTCTGCAAGGCCATGGAATGTATCATCATGCATCTTATACACAAAGACATTGGTAATCTCTGAACTCCAGACCCAACCCAGTTCGGGTTTGTAAAAGGCAGATCATGTCTCCTAAACCTGATAGACTTCTTTGAAGCAGTCACCAAAGCCGTAGACGAGGCTAAGGTGGTTCACACAGCCTATCCAGATCTCGCCAAGGCTTTTGACACCATCCCCCATGCTGAAATTATAGATAAACACACTAAACTAGGTATAAATCCCTTTGTCACAAAATGGGTTACCAACTGGCTCAGTGACAGAACCCACAATGTGAAAGTAGCAGATTCCAAATCTGACTTCAGACCAGTGACAAGTGAGGTACCACAGGGTTCAGTCCTGGGTCATCCTCTCTTTGGTATCTACTTTTCTGAAGTACAGGCTTACACAGAAGGTCTTTGGCTAATGAACTTTGCAGATGACTGCAAACTAGGAGCCATAATCAAAACTCCTAATGATGTGGGCATCCTACAAAAGGGCCTCACAGAGACAGATGCCTGGTGTCAAAGCCATGGCCTCAAGCTCAATGCCAAAAAGTGCATTGTCATCCCCTTTGGTAAAAACTCTGTACCCATGAGCTACCACATAGGTGGTAGTCTACTTAACAGTGAAAGTGTGATAAGAGACCTTGGGACACAGGTGGAAAGTAGTCTCTCCTTTGATAATCACATCACCACAGTAGTAAGGAAATCCTTCTACATGGCACACCTCATCACAAAAGGTTTCTCATCCAGGAAAAAAGAGGTCATTGTTCCCCTCTACTCGTCACTCATTAGACCCATTAGATATCTACAACAACTGGAAAGGCCACAGAAATACCTCACAAAGAGGATTACTGGCCTCAAACAGATGTCCTACACAGACCATCTCAAAAAACTCCAGCTTTACTCCGTTGCATTTTTCCTACTCAGAGGCGATCTCTGCTTAACATACAAAGCTATGTCAAACCCAGAGCTGTTGGACATGCTCAATTTAAAGAAATCCCAATTCCTCCAAGCTACACGCACTAGGGACCTAAACCTTGTCACTACAATAAAAAGTACTTGCTGGAGGGATTGATTCCTGTCCCAAAGACTTCCCATACTCTGGAACAAACTACCTATCTATATCAAACAAAGCTCTTCATTAGCACTTTTCAAGACAAATCTTGATGATTGGATGGGGAATAGGAAATTCACCCCGGGGATCATCTCTGTGGCTCTGCTTGACAAGGGCACAGGAAAATAATTTTCTTGGGTGGCAAAAGACAGGGTACCATTTTGGCTAGGCTTATATAGGCTCTAGGGCCAATAGCCTAGTACCTACCTATGAATCTATATAACTATAGGAGGCTATGTGGTTGTTTTTAGTGTCTGCTGCAATTCTGCCTTCATAGCTGGCTTTGGAGGTTATGATGAGGGATCTCAACTTTTTTTTGAGGCTAATAAAGGAATTTTTCCAGTCTTGGGACTTCATCTTTTTCTACAGCAGTTTCTTCCTGCTGTTGTAGAGTTTATTAATGATAGGGGACCACCATATTGACTTCCTTTTTTTGGAGGAGAGAGTCTTGGTTCTGTTGAGTATGGCTACCTCCATGCATTTATTTACATGTTTGTACAGTGCACTGGTGTATGATTAGGCAGTCATGCATCTATTTTCCATTGGCATGGGTGCTGTGAAGTTAGCCATCTCTGTTTTTAGGAATTCAAAGTCAGCTTTGGAGAAGCTTTTCATGGTGGATACCTTTGTGGCGTGTTTGTGGGTGAGATGTGTATTTCCATGGTGATTAGTTTCTGGTCAGATCTAACCAGGGAGGAGTTGACTATTAGTGTAGAGCAACAGTTGCCCATGTTTGTAATAACCAGGTCAAGGATGTTGCTTCCTCTAGTGGGGACAAGAATTAGCTGGTCCAGGGCATTGGAATTTATGAATTCCAGGAAGCATTGGGCTGGTGCATTGGTGCATGAGTAGTTTTCCTAGCTGATGGAGAGGTAGTTAAAGTCACCTAGTATGAGAGTGTTGGGTTGGATCTTAATAGTTTCCAGGCTGCTTAGGAATGTGGAGTGAGAGTCTTAGGACATGGTTGGGGAACTATAGCAGGCTACAACCTGAATTGCCATCTTACCAATGTTAGTTGGACCTGGAGTATCTCAGCTGCATTATGCTGGGCTACTAGTCTGGAGGTGTGCATATCTTTTATGAATATGGAGACACTGCCAACTTTGGAACTTTGGTCCATGTTCTGGGGCCGAAAGGTGTGGAATGAGTTATATCCTGGTAGCCCAGGAAAGCTTTTTGCTGCTTTAAACCAGGTCTCTGTTACAGCACAAATGTCAATGTTCTCCATTTTCAGGAGTGCTTTGAGCAAGTCCATCTTGAGATTTAGACTACTAACATTGAGGAGCATGACCCTTAGATTGCATTTATTTATAGTTGTTATGTTGGTACTTTGGTCTTTGGAACAATGCCTAAAATGGTACTATTGGAGTGGCAAGAGTCTTAGCCAGTACCCGGAAACCTAGGGCTGACAGATACAGGCCATCTCTGGCAAAACATTGAGGTCTGTCAATCATGTCATCCCAAGCAGACAGATACTGGATCCCCTTAGAATGACACCAGAAACTTAGCCAATTGTTGAAGTCAATCATTTTCTGTTTGCACTGTGGTATTCTGGGTAATGGTAGGATGCTGCTCAGGGCTTAGGGTTATAACTGCCTGGGCCACATAATCAGAGAGCTCTACCATGTCTCTTTTCATGTAGTCCAGGGAGGTAGATCTCAAGTCATTCACACCCACATGGACAATGACAGAGTCAGACTTGTACTTGTTGTGGAGTGACCTGAGTGTGTGTGTTATGTGTTGGATTCTGGCACCTGATAGACAGCTGGCTGTTACCTTCTCCTTATTCAACCTAGTGAGTGTGATATCAGAGTGCCTCACTATTGAGTCACTTATGATTATCGTATTGGGCAAGCTATTTTGCCTTAGGGGCTTAGATTGAGGGGAATACTATTAGGTCAGCTTTGTGTCTTGTGGTTTGTGCTGTGTTGTGGAGGTCGAGTGTGTTTCTAACTTGGAGGTCTCTGCTGTTTGGGTAGATTTCTATTGAGACCCTCTGCGAAGGTGAGTGTGTGGTTTGTTTTTTTATGTGAGGGCTGTGATGGTGGGTGTTCTGGAGGGCTATGTGTTCCATGTGGTGTGGTGCAGGTGTTGACCTCCTCTTGATAAGCTATTCTGGTCTTGGCTGGAGACTGCATGACTTCCAGTTTGGAGATATAATTGCATCTCTCACAAGTCTGAGTGTTGGGAGGTAAGAGGAGATTGTTGTCTGTGTACATGAGGCAGTTGCTACACTGCCTCAGAATGCCCAAATTCACCAGGTTAATAGGAGAAAGCACATGAAACTGACCTTTAAGTATGCCAGGAGGGATGGTCATCATTTCTAAGTACTTGACCTGTTTCCTTATAGGATGTCTAGTATTGATAGCACTTATGTGTGCTACAATAATTGCTACAAAAAGCCTGATGAAGTACTAGGCAAATAAGCTAATTAAAGTGCAAGAAAGAAGAGAAAGTTGAAAGAGATAGAAAAAAATGCCCAAACGGCCAATAAACTTCAATTTCAGAGCCAGAAACCACTCCTCTTGTAGTAGATAGGCTATCTAGTGCTTACCACTCCCACTGATAAGCTGAAAGGCTTCCCTCTAACAAAGAAAGGTCTGGGGAACTCAGAAACTTGCAAAACAGTCCTGGATACAGCAAATCTGTATCTGGACTACTCTAGTAAGAGAAAATGTGGAAAACAAGCTTAGAACTTTTTTTTTTCAGAAAAAAAAGTTAACATAGCTGGAATACCTCAGAAAGAATTTACAACCGTGCAGCTGAAGCTCTGGATACTGCAGACCTGCATTTAGACTATGATACTCAATTTTAAGGTTAAAAACTCAGTAAGAATAAAACTCACAATGAAGCAGAGATCAATCACTTACACTCAAAAGAATAGCACTTGCAGTATGAAAAAATACAGTTAAATAGCAATGAAATGCAGTAAAATGCAGTTAAACAGTAATGAATTGCAGTAGATAGTAATGAAATATAGTTAATCAGTAGATTGCTTTGAAACAATAGCTCACAAATCACAACACTATCAGACAGCACTAATAAAACAGTGATTCAGTAGAACACTGTCATCAATTTAGTGAGGCTACCAACAAGCAGTAATAAATTTGACAAACTGCAAAATAAAGTAGAAAGAGGTACAGTTTTTTTTTTATAGTAGAAAGTGAAGAGACAAAAAATAATGAGATAATTCAAGGTTCAGAAGCTAAATTTGTTAAGTTCTCACTATAAACAGTAGAATTACCTGATGTAATGTGACTGAGGGGAGTGTCCAGTATCAACTTTATACCAGAGGCGGGCAACTCAAAGCCAGCAAGACTTAAGACCACAACAACAACTGGACAGGTGGGTGGGAAAAAACAGTTGTAAGTTGTACAAATTACAGAGATATGCATTAAAACTGGAGTGCAGAAGACAATTGAAAATAAACACTTTAAAAGTGCATTTGAACTTAGAAAATTGCCACCACACTGTTTACATGCCTAATTTTATTTTATTATTCCAGTTGGTTTTAAATGCCATGCTAAATCATTTTTAATTGAAGTGTATATTTTGTGTCTATCATAATACATTTTTTCCTTTTCTTATTCTTTTTTCCGCCTTATTCGAAATGATATGTAATAACAATACTAACTAATTATATAATAACATTTTTGTAGATAGTTTTTACGGTTCTTGTATACAGACCTGAAGAAGTCAGAAGGATGAAGGCAATCTGTGTTAACAATAGGTTATAGAAATAGAATATGATCTGCACAATGTATTTTTGCATGCAAAATGTATATGTATATATTTATATATATTTTTAGACTGCCCAATGGTCTAAGGTTTATATATTTCCTGCCATGTAGTATATTGTCATGGATAAAATCACAGACTTAATATTCTGGTTAAATAAGTGGTACCACATTATTATTCATTTTATTTAAAGTACATAAGGGTTATATTACTATGACAGCTACTAAGTCAGGCAGGACCAGATCACAGTGATAAGGGAAGGGAAGTGAATTTAACATTTGTACCAATAACACTTTGTTTTGCAGCACAATAAACCATTCCCTTGCCTGATAAAAAGTATATATATATATATATATATATATATATATATATATATATATATATATATATATATATAGTTAGAAAGCTTGTGATGAAACTATTATTCTGTTATTTTTGTTTTACTTGTATTGCTTGTCTGTGTACTTAATAAAGGATTTTCAACTGGAAACAGACTATCTACCCTGCTTTGATTACATTTGAATACTTAGTAATTTTGTATAATATTTCAAATTATATATTTTTTATTTATTTTTTTTTTCTTTGGACGAGTTTAAGTTTGCTACTTCTACTGCCATTATCTTATCTGAATAATATACAGTGATTAACTAGAGATATATGGATTGAAATTCTTCCACGCAGAGAAGTTTCTTACACTGTTTTGTTTTTGGACCCACTATACTGGTTTAGTAAGTTGTTTGAGACTATGGAGATACCACAGAGATTACTTGTTTTTTGGTTATACAAAATGAATAACACATTTGGATAAATTCTTAGTAAGCGCTGTGGGGTGATCTTATTCAAATATTAGAAAGGCAGCAAAGACAATTTCATGTGGGAATATGTAAGTCCATGTAATAGAGCAAATATATCCAAGATTAAAGTACTAAGAACTTTGAAGAGGGAAAACATAGAACAGAAAAATGGATTACAGGAAGAGATGTTAAGCTGTGTAAAATCCATCCTTTAGGGATAACTGTGAGCAAAGATGGTCTGGTAGTTAGCATCGAGGATTACAGCTATTAACTATTAATAAGCTGTTTACTGTTGTCCAGGGTTTGATTCCTTAATCCTTTTGTTTGCCTACTGTTTGACTCTGAACAAGTCACTTAACCAAATACTGATTTCAGGTCACTTCTGTATCTGTGTTTACCTAATTAACAAGTTCAAAAACTGCTAAAAGTTATAAAATATAGCTATAAACCTTGTACAAAACATTTTCTCACCCAAACAAATCCATTTTATAAAAACATACAACATACTGCCCCACCAAAAAACTAGAAAAGTTGTTTCAAAGAACTCTTAGAGGTGCTCTCATTCAAAATCACCAAACACTGCTACGAAGCAAGAACCATTTTGTGTTTCCTTGAACGAAGACTTGAGATAAGAGCAAGCATCAGACATTCCCTTCACTGCACGAGGACAGTCTTTCTCAAGTACTTCTTTTATTTTCATGTTTGACAAAGAAAGTCAAGGTAAACTACTACAAAATGAAACTTAACTTGCAAACTGAAGAATGGGTAGAAAAACCATACTGTTAATAGATATGCGTACCAACCAGGTGAAACAAGTAAGTGTAGTAAATGCAGAAACATCTGATATTAAAGAAGCTAATTAAAAGCTTGTTGCCCAGTTCCAACAGTGGTCTCCTATTGTTAAATAATAAAAGAAAAATGTCATTTTTTTTTTTAAATACCAGTTATTAAGATAAATCAAAAATACATTTACTCTAAGCCTTCAAAGAATCTTCTTCAGATTAAGAAACCTTCCTGAAGGAATATATACTGAACTAAATAAACTGCATTTCCTTCTAAAATCTTTTAACGTTTCTGTTTGCTCAGTCTAAAAGCAATGCCACTAATTCATAAATTTACATAAATAACAGTTTTATTAAAATCTGATGAAATAAGTATTATTGCGAGTCCTGTAGACCCAATTCCATTACCAAATGTTGATTATAAAATGTCTTGATGCTTTTTTTTTCTTTTTTGAGGCAACAGATAAAAATGTAAACTTAATGCCAAAGAAACATTTTATGGGAAAAAAAGATTTATGACATATATTAGAGAGCTGAAAATAACTGCCTTTTTAATAAAGAACAGACATTCTACAACTCTGCTCTCCTTAAATGAAGAAAACGCTTTTGACAGCTTGAATTAAAACAATTGCTTAATGCAATTATTGACTAAAATGTTCCTTTTAGCTTTATTAATACGATTAAAAAGTTGTATTATGGTGCATCCAAGGGCGCCCGCAGGCAGGTGCAAGGGGGTGCACTTGCACCCCCTGGAATCTGCTGACTAGTTAATCTTTTAATTTAAAATAAAAAAAAAAAGATTTTTGGGCGTTCTTCTTTAAGAACACCCTTCAAGTCCAGGCGCAGATGCTGACATCATCATGCAGTGCACAGTTTGCGAGTGGGAACTGAAACAGACAGTTTCAGGTTTGAAATGGGTTTATTTTACCTGCGACTCTGCAAGGAGGACTTCACTGAAGATAACAGACAGGACGCTTGTCAGAGTGAGTAAGGTGTGTGTGTGTGTGTGTGTGTGTGTGTGTGTGTGTGTGTGTGTGTGTGTGTGTGTGTGTGTGTGTGTGTGTGAAATGCCCCAGGTGCTACATGGTGGTGGGTAGAGAATAAGGCTTGAACGCTGTACCTTGGGCCCAGGTGGCAAGAGCCTGAATTCCCTACCCACCACCATTTGTAAAAATGTTGCAGATTTTTCCCTCACACTTGTTCTGTTCCTCATAAAATCTGTGGTTTCTGTATTTTTGTGTCCGTGTAAAGCCAGTAGTGCATTGATGCAGTGGTAGCATTGTTGCCTGACAGCTACATGTTCTCTGGTTTGATTCTTGCTGGGGTGCCTTACCTTCTGTGTGGAGTTTGTATGCCCTCCCTGTTTTTGTTTCCTCCCATCTTACAAAGATGTGTCTGTCTGGAGTGTTTCTCCCTGGGCCTCTGCTAAAAATTAGCTTTTGTTCCAAGTCAGACTTTCCTGGTTAACAAATTTTAAAAATGACACGCATTTAAATATCAGACTTCATATTCTTCAGAAAGTGTATGGTAACACAAAAGCTTTTATTCTAGCAATTTTCTAAGTGTATAAGATGAATATTTGAAATTTGTCCCTATTTTTGGGACTGTATTCCCAAATTATTGGCTTCATCCAGGTTTTGTGCTAAGGTTGAGAGCTATGGTAAGAACTGAATATGTTTGGGGGCTATATTCCCCCATTACTGGCTTTGTCTGGGTATTTTTTGCTAAGAGGTTGAGAGCTATGTTGAGGACTGAATTAATTGAATGTTTGGGGGCTGTATTCACCCATTACTGGCTTTGTTCAGATGTTTTGTTCTAAGAGGTTGACAGCTGTGCTATGGTGAGAACTGAATTCACTAAATGGTAGCCATTTAAGTTTCCATCTTCCTCTTTCAGAAAACAGCTGATTTGGCATAGTGGTATGTTGCTCTGACTGTTTTGCATAGGGTCCCCTGGGTTCAAGACGTGGCAGTGAAATGTATGGTGGTAACGCAGCATTTGATTCGAGCAACTTTCCAACATTATACAAGCAATGTTTAAAATGGGTCCCTGGTTTTTGGCCTTTTGCCCCCCCCCCAATAAATTTTGGCTTTTTCCAGATTTCTTGTGCTGCAAAGTTCAGAGATACAGCTGAGTGTCGAGTACATTTTACAAGGAGCTGAGAGCTGCAGGGGAACAAAAGTTTAGTGCTGCTTATGCTTAGTCTGCTTGCATTGTTAATAGCACAACAAGTAGTGTACTTGCTGTTTATGCTGAAGGCTGTGGATTCTACTCCCCACAGTACGTAGATGCATTGCTGATACTGTACTGTGTTGCAAAGGGGGTGGATGCTGCAGTCCTTTTTGGCAAAGATACCTAGTAACTATGAACCTGTTATCAGTTTGCTATCCATTCCTTATTGCGGTATTACTAGCTTATCATTTTTTAATGCATGCAACATAGGCAATTTATTCTTCAAGGGCAACAGGCACTTTATTGTAGATGAAACAATGACATATAAAGTTGTTTGCTAGCAGCAACCTCTTTATTAGTTACAGATTTCTTTAATGTGGATTTTACTACTTCAAAGATTGTGCATATTTACTGATACTGGTGGACTATAGAAGGTTGAGTAGACTTTTTATGATGGAAATGTTCTGAATTGGGCAGTTTTGTCATTGGTGTATGCATTTTGTTTCATTGTTTGCTGGAAAATGTTCAAAACCATAAATTTAAAATGCCCTCTAACAACTGTACTGTATTGTACAAGGAATATAATGTAATACAGTTAGGAAGGTGTATCAAAGAGCATGTGTATGTTTCATGTTCAAGGAACCTATGATTTTGAAAACAGCCCAGAGTTAATCTTTATCTGCCACTGGCAAAATGTATTTTCTTTGAATGTGGGTTTCAATGCTGTTTCAATGCATGTGAGTTTCAAGGGCAGAGAAGTTTTAATGCTAAGTCTATTTTCATTGTGAGACTGCATTGCTTTGTTTAACAGATATCTATTAGAGTTTGTGCTGTAAAATGCAAAATAAAACTTTCAAATGAAATCTAAATCATCGCAGAAGTAAAGCAGTATGCACATTACAGTGTTTATGGTAAATGGGGCAAAATAACCAAGGAATGGGACATTGGAATGGCTGCAGGGGGGAGGCTCCATTCGACCATGATTTTGTGAGGGGGGGGGTAGCAAACTCAGACAGCCCCGGTTGAACTATACCTCTCAGTTGTCCATATTTTTGCAGAATGAATAGATATTTGCTTCTTATTTTTGGTTTGTTCCTCATAAAATTTGTTGTTTTCTAGCAAATCATTTGGGAATGAAGTCACTAAATGACAGACATTGAGTTTCAGACTTCATAGCCTTCAGAAAAATGCATGCTAATGCAAGACCTGTTATTCTATCAACTGTCTTAAGTTTATACAAGAGCAATTTTCAGTAGTGTTTGTATGTTCCCCAAATATATTTGGCCTTGTCCAGATTTCCTGCATTAAGAGGTTGAGAGATATTTGCAAATCGTTTTGTAGAATTCGGAATATCCAGACCTCTCCATTGTCCCCAATTTTAGCTCAAAATGTTTCTCTCCCCTAATAATCCCTCCTCAAAATGGCAATTTTAGAAGAAAACGTGGAGGGTTTACAATTATATATAACTGTAATGATCAGAGTTATTACTTTTATTTCAGAAATGCATGTAGATTTATTTTGTTAGCTGCTCAAGTTAACAGTGTTAATATTAAAAAGGTGTCCCTTTTTTGACAGGTTCCCAGCTGTATTGTGTGGCAACTTTATATTTTTGCATTACATTTTTGGTCTGTTTTTCATAAAATTGTGGTTTTCTGGCAAATTAGTGGCAAGTTATTAAAGATTGAAGTTAGAAAATAATGGCAGACATTTGAGTTTCAGATTTCATACCCTTCAGAAAATGTGTACTAATGCAAGACCTACTACTGTTCTATTATCTAAGTTAATAAGAGTAATATTTAAAAATTGTCCTTATTTTTGGGCCTGTGTCCCACTTCTAGTTCTATGTATGGCTTTGTCCAGATTTCTTGCTCTAAAGTTGAAAGGTATGAGTGTCAGAGCCATCACTGTCAGCCAGAGACATTTCAAATTTTGACATGCTTGTTGCACCCCACCCCCCATTGTAGTGGCTCTGGATGTGTCCAAGGAAGGCAGGGAGCAGTTACTCTGTTTAAGTAATAATGATTTAATGACCATCAGGTAAGCTTGTCGGAGATTGTAAGATGCAAGTAAGCTTTAATAAGCATACTGTTAAAGAATTACCAGCATTGAAAGCCTTTTCGTTGTTGCCATGCCAAGACTATTTACATAACTAAATAATGTATAAGCCTTGTGTATTGAAATGCATATGACAGTATTTGTAATAAAAGGACAGGATTACAATATTTTCAGAAGCTCATTACATTTGTTGGAGACTTTCAGTCATCTTTTGTTGGAGACTTGCAGTCATCTTTGCAGGCTTACCCGTAAACTAAACAGAATGCCAGTCTATCATGTGTGGTCCATAACCTGTGCAGGAATCCTTTAAGCAATTTATCTTGAGCTTGTTTCTTGCTTGCTGTTCATGTTTTTACTTTGATCATGTCTTCCCCATGAACCAAGTAGATAGTTGTGTCGGGCAGCAGGTCTTTTTTGGATAAGAAAGAAATATTGTCTGTATAAGAAGGAGGTAGCATACCCCTCAGCTGTCCAGGTTTTTGCAGAATGTCCAGATTTTTTGGCCCATATTCTTCCTAAAAAGGATTGAAGTTGCTAAATAATGATAGACATTTGAGTTTTAGATGTCATATCGTATAGAAAAATGCATACTAACATCATCATCATCTTCTTTTGGTCGCCACAGCGGATCATCTGTTTCCATTTCTTCCTGTCCTCTGCATCTTGCTCTGTCACACCAACCACCTGTATGTCCTCTCTCACCACATCCATAAACCTTATCTTAGGCCTTCCTCTTTTCCTGTTACCTGGTAGCTTCATCCTTAGCATCTTTTTCCCAATATACTCAGCATTCATCCTCAGCACATGTCCAAACCAATGTAATCTTGCCTCTCTGGCTTTGTCTCCAAACCTTCCAACCTAGGCTGACCATCTAATATACTTATTCCTAATCCTGTCCACCCTCGTCACACCCAGTGCAAATCTTAACATCTTTAACTCTGCCACATCCAGCTCAAACTCCTGCCTTTTTGTCACTGCCACTGTCTCCAACCCATATAACATAGCTGGTCTCACTACCCTCTTGTAGACCTTCCCTTTCACTCTTACTGGTACTCGTCTGTCACAAATCACTCCTGGCACTCTTCTCCACCCACTCCATCCATCCTGTAGTCTCTTCTTCACCTCTCTTCCACACTCACCGTTACTCTGAACTATTGATCCAAAGTATTTAAAATCATCCACCTTCGTCACCTCTACTCCTTGCATCCTCACCATTCCTCTATCCTCCGTCTCATTCACACACATATATTCTGTCTTAGTCCTGCTGACCTTCATTCCTCTTCTCTCTAGAGCATATCTCCCTCTCTCTAGGGTCACCTCCACCTGTTCCCTACTCTCACTACAGATCACAATGTCCTCTGCAAACATCATAGTTCACGTGGACTCCAGTCTGATCTCATCTGTCAACCTGTCCATCACCATTGCAAATAAGAAAGGGTTCAGAGCTGATCCTTGATGTAACCCCACCTCCAACTTAAACGCATCTGTCACTCCCGCCGCAGACCTCACCGCTGTCACACTACCCTCGTACATATCCTGTACCACTCTTACATAATTCTCTGACACTCCTGACGTCCTCATACAATACCACAACTCCTATCTAGGCACCCTGTCATATGCTTTCATTAAGTCCACAAAAACACAATGCAACTCCTTCTGACCTTCTCTGTACTTCTCTATCAACACTCTCAGAGCAAACATTGCCTCTCTAGTGCTTTTTCCCGGCATGAAACCATACTGCTGATCACTAATCATCATGTCCCTTCTTAACCTAGCATCCACTACTCTTTCCCATAACTTCATGCTGTGACTGATCAATTTAATCCCTCTGTAGTTACTACAGATCTGCAGATCACCCTTATTCTTAAAAATCGGTACCAAAACACTTTCTCCATTCCTCAGGCATCCTCTCACTTTCTAAGATTTCATTAAACAATCTAGTTAAAAACTCCAGTGCCATTTCACCTAAACACCTCCATGCATCCACAGGTATGTCATCTGGGCCAACAGCCTTTCCATTCTTCATCCTCTACATAGCTATCCTTACTTCCTCCTTGCTAATCCATTGTACTTCATGATTCACTATCCCCACATCATCCAACCTTCTCTCCCTCTCATTCTCTTCATTCATCAACCCAAAGTACTCTTTCCATCTCCTCAACACACTCTCCTCACTTGTGAGTATGTTTCCCTCATTATCCTTTATCATCTTTACCTGCTGCACATCTTTCCTAGCTTGGTCCCTCTGTCTAGCCAATCGGTAAAGGTCCTTTTCTCCCTCCTTAGTGTCCAACCTTTCATACAACTCTTCATACGCCTTATCCTTAGCCTTCACCACCTCTCTTTTTGCCATGCACCTCATCTCCTTATACTCCTGTCTACTTTCTTCATCTGTCTGACAATCCCATTTCTTCTTTGCAAACCTCTTTCTCTGTATACTCTCCTGTACTTCCTCATTCCACCACCATGTCTCCTTATCATCCTTCCTCTGTCCAGATGTCATAACAAGCACCTTTCTAGCCATCTCCCTTACTAGCTCTGCTGTAGTTACCCAGCTATTTGGTAACTCTTCAGTGCCACCCAATGCCTGTCTTAACTCATCCCTGAACTCTACCTCACAATTACCCTTTTTTAATTTCCACCATTTGATCCTTGGTGCTGCCCTCACACTCCTCCTCTTCTTCTTGATCACCAACGTCATCCTACAAACCACCATCCTATGCTGCCTAACTACACTTTCCCTGGTCACCACTTTACAGTCTCCAATCTCCTTCAAACTGGCCCTCCTACATAAGTTATAATCCACCTGTGTGCATCTTCCTCCACTCTTGTATGTCACCCTATGCTCCTCCCTCTTGTTAAAATACGTATTCACCACAGCTATGTCCATCCTTTTCGCAAAATCTACTACCATCTGACCTTCTGCATTCCTTTGTTTAACACCATACCTACCCATCACTTCATCATCCACTCCTCTGTGCCCTTCACCAACATGCCCATTGAAATCTGCTCCAATCACCACTCTCTCACCCTTGGGTACAGTCATCACCACTTCATCCAACTCACTCCAAAATTTTTCTTTCTCATCCATCACACACCCAACTTGTGGAGCATATGCACTAACAACATTCATCATTACACCATCAATTTCCAGCTTCATAAACATCACTCTATCCGACACTCTTTTCAACTCCAAAACACTCTTAGCATACTGTTCCTTCAGGATAACTCCTACGCCATTTCTCCTCCCATCCACACCATGATAAAGCAATTTGAACCCACCTCCGATACACCTAGCCTTACTCCCCTTCCATCTGGTCTCTTGCACACACAATATACCAACCTTCCTTCTGTCCATCATATAAAATGCATACTAACATAAATCCTGTTATTTTAGCAATGTTCTAATTTCATGACAGCAATATTTATAATCTGTCCCTATTTATGTTGGGCTTTGTCCAGATTTCTTGCAGAGGTTGAGGTGTGTGAGAGAAAGTGAAATTCCCTATTTGGAGTTAGCAGGAGGAATTTATTTTCAAGTGTATTTTCAAGGAATTGTGAGCTTCAAGGGAAGAGAAGTTTACTGCTGCTCATGCTAAGTCTGCTTAAAACGTGCAACTGTTTTGTTTAGCAAATGGTATCATTATTGTAGTATAGAATTTTAAAGCAGTGTTAGTAGCACAGCAGGTAGCATACTTGCATCTTGATGCAGAGGGCTATAGGTTCTACTCCCACAGCATGTAGATTTGTATTTTAAGGGGGTGGAGTGCTGCAGTCCTGGCTATGTCCTCCTTTGGATGCGATGCCTAATAACTATGAACTTGTTTTTCAGCTTACCACCCATTCTGTATTGCAAATATACCAGCTTACCAATTTTAATGTAACATAGGCAATGTATTCTTCAAGGGCAGCAGGCACTGAATTTGTTGATGAAATGCTGAAATATAAAGTTGTTTTCTAGCAAGAACCTCTTCATTAGTTTCAGATCTCTCTAATGTGGAATTATTCAGATGACTTTTACTTCTGCAGAGATTGTGCATACTGACTGACATTGATGGATTGTAATGATAAAAGTTTAAGTGGCCTTTTATGGTTGAAATGTTTTGAATTGGGCAGTTTGTCATTATTGGCTGATATGTTTTGTTTCATTGCTTGCTGGAAAAACATTCAAAACTATAAATTTAAAACACAGTCTAATAAGTGGTGCTGTATTATAGAAGGGATATAATTAAATTATTTTATATTATAATTAATACAATCTGTATATACTATAATCGTGCATAATCATATGTATAAATATGTACACTTCTTATGCATGGCTACTCTTGCTTATCACAGTAACAGGAAGGATACTGTAATGGCTGTGTCAAGAAAAAAGGTCTAAAGCTTTTAGTTGAGCACATAATGAAGTTGTTCACATCAGTGATAATGCAGACCCAGTTTCGTATAACTAAGGGTCAACCACACAAAATCAGAAAACACCCAGAATGTCCCTTGCCCACTCAGTAAAACTAATCTTGAAAGAATAATTAATAATGTGCATATATTAGGGCTATTGGAATTATCTATAAAACGATAAAGTGATGATTTGCAACTATGCCAATGTTGGGATTATGAAGAAATGCTTGATTAAGCATTAATTAAAAGATATACATAATTTAGTGAATGCACACAGTTTAAGTTAAATACAGCTATAACGTGTCATGCATTCAGAGCACAGAATGCCAGCTTTTATTTAAACAGCAACTTGCGTTACTGAGAGCTAATCTTGGAAGCCAAAGAACACTAGTGTTATAAACTAATCTGTTTAAATCTGTATAATCTGAACAGGCTCATGGGACTCAGTTTAGTGTCCTACATGAAAAATACTGAGCTAATGAACACTATTCCCCAGTAGTTGTTTCTAAGTCTCTTACAAATAAATAAATGAAACAAGGGGAAGTATTTTGAGGTAAAACAAATATATTGTCTTTATGGCAGGTAAAAAGTAAAACTCTGTTAGTACCCAAGTAAATAAAATGATTATTAACAATGAATGAGAAATTATTCCAGTATAGCGAACTGAACAGCCAAGCATTCTTGATCAGACTTCAAAAGGGCTGCCAGCTGAAAGTTCCCTTGAGTTAGTTGCAATGTACATGGGGTATGTAAAAAAACTTATCATGGATTCCTAATTAAATCTAGATACTTGCAATCATTGTAGAAGTAAAGCATAAGACAGTATGCACACTGAGAATTTTGAACAGTGTTTATGGCAACTGGAGAGAAATAGCCAAGTAATGGGACCTGTAATGGCTGTGTGGGGGTGGGGCTCCGTGGGCGGAGGGGGTGGGGCTCCATGGGCAGAGGGGGTGGGGCTCCATGAGTGGAGGGGGTGGGGCTCCATGGGAGGGGCTCTGGGTTTGCACCCCCCTGCAAAAAATCCTGCAGGCTCCCTTGGGTGCATCCTACCTTTCAAACTTTCACAATTGAAAATAACCAGTCAAGAGCATCCCAGTTTTACATTTTATTTTCATCCTTGATATTCAAGCTTAATTTTACTTATTTCTAGCATGGGCAGCTGGATTCACAAACCTTTCTGTATATTTTACATTGAGGTTTAACCTGAGTTTTCTGGTAGTCACAAACAAAAAGCAGGGATTCAATGGCAGTGAGGCATGCTGGTTATGTGCGTTCAACCTCAAGCAGGCATACATAAGTAATCACTAAGGAAATGGGATTCCAGGAGTCAGAGATGAGATATAGAAACATGCAGAAAATGTCACTTGAACAGTAAGAGCTGTGGTACAGAAAAGTGAAGGAAATGTGACTACAGTACTCAGAACTGGGATGCAAACACATTGTACACATTACAGAAAGCATCTCTATACTGGCAGCCCTCTTGTTCCACAAATACCAAAGCCGTCTGAGCAGAACTTGCTGGCCACATTTGAAGAGCAGTACAGCACAACAGGTAGCTCTGTGAAACACATCCACTTGACCCATAACGAGTACTAGAACCTGAAACAGAGGTCCACATCCCACTACAAAGAAGACATGCAGCATACCACCTAAGCAATAAATGTTGGAAGCAGAAATAAGGGGCAGACATCAGAAACCCAGGATGATTCAGGACATGCAGCAGAATGACTGTAGTGAACAAGGACTCCATCACAGAACTAGACAGCTACTGATACAAGTGAAGAAAATACTGAATGATAATAAAAAGGGACAGGCTGTACGACCATTAGTAGCATGTATGACACACATGCACACATACTTACATTAAGGGATGGACATAGTGTAATAGAGATGTCATAGGAGTGACAGAAATGAGAACCTGATACCATTCACTTATAACATGTGAAGTGCATGCAGAAAAAAAATGAGATGTAGAGCAGTTACAACCAAACCCTATATCCCAGAAAGGAAAATAATAGGTAAGAACTGCAGCAATGCAAAACATGGCTATAGCACAGACCTGTGTGTGTGTGTGTGTGTGCGTGTGCGTGTGCGTGTGTGCGTGTGTGTGTGTGCGTGTGTGTGTGTGTGTGTGTGTGTGTGTGTGTGTGTGTGTGTGTGTGTGTGTGTGTGTGTGTGTGTGTGTGTGAGACAGAATGTCTGAGAGTGTTCATACACAAACATTCTAGATATACACTGGATGAGACAAGCTAAGTGAACTCAACCCCTAGAAAATGTTTACATGTCCATTAACTCTACATTGAGACTGTAGTTGTCCTAGCTGAATTTCACTAATTTATTATTTTTTAAAAATATTTCTCACCTATTAACTGGTAGCATTCGGTTACCTCATTCTCAGGCACTGTTAATATAGGCAGCCATCAGGGATTTTGTAGTTAAGACCCCAACTCCACCCCTTTGTGGCTGAGATAAACATCTGAATCACTGCAGGGGTGTTCTGCGTCCTTCTATGGTATGTGCATGCACACATACCTATGCTTATGAGAGCTACCTTCACCGGCTTGGAGTGCCAAGCCATTGTCAACTGGCTGAGTGGTTATTTTTGTTGTGTAAGCCTCTGGTAGTATGGGAGCAACTTAGCTACTGGGACTACCACTTCCCTCCCAGCCCCAAATGGGTGACCAGGCATGGGCTACTTTAATCCACTGTCCACTGCCAAACCCTTCCTGCACCCCAAGCGCTGGTCAAATTTAGGTTGTCTAACTTGTAATCAGGACTTCATCATTCTATGTCAGAGAGTCAGGCCTCACAAAGTTTTACTCTTACTGGGTTTCCCCTTTTTCTTCGCCAGTATTGAGTGACTCTAGAGTTGACATATATAAGGAAGGGGCTGTGGGAGAGATGAGGTCTACCACTGAAGGGTGCAGTGGGGCCTGACCTTCTGCAAAAATAATGTTTGCATGGATATCACATGCAGGTGCAATGGGAGATCATTTGGCATGTTTGAAATGTCCAATATTCCTGTGGGAAGTTTTACTTCTTCATTTCCTTATGTGTCTGCAGCTGAGTACACATATTTATTTTTATTTATTTATTTATTTGTAGTTGGTTTACCAGGATAGTCCATTGGGCCAATATGAACCTGTTTTCAATGGAGTCCTGGGGAGAAAAGGTCCAGAAAAAAGGGTTACAATATGTGTTACGATGTTTACAAAATTATGCAGTTTGAGCATCAAACAATATTAACAAATTATGCAGTGTGAGCATGAGACAATATTTACAAGTTATGCAGTTTGAGCATCAAACTGGTGGTGAAACATCACAGAAAATACAGAAGTATACATTGCATTATTTACAAGATTATGCAGTTAGAGAATACCATTCAGAAGACAGTCACAGACAGTTACAGATGATATAGAGTAGAAACTGGAAAACATTTCTGAAAAAATACTGAGAAGTCCTTACTTATGAGGCAGACGCAAGCATGTTGTTGGAAAAGAGGGAGAGGAGGTAAGGCAGTGTGGTATTAAGATGGATGGGAGTAGGAGCATTCCCATTGGGTTAGTAGATATGATGGATGGGTGCAGGAGCATTCCCATTGGGTTAGTAGATATGATGGATGGGAGCAAGAGCATTCCCATTGGGTTAGTAGATATGATGGATGGGTGCAGGAGCATTCCCATTGGGTTAGTAGATAAGAGTGAAGAGATTTTTTGAATGAATAGTGGTTGGAAGTGGTACGAATGGCTGGAGGTAGAGAGTTCCAGAGACGTGCTAGACCATAGGATAGGAGGTTTTTACCTGGGGGACGAGTAGGTTTGTATAACTCAATTAGGTTTTGGTTATTAGTTCTGAGAGCTCTGTTGGGAAGATGCATTTTAAAGGCAGAGGAAAGGGATGGACAAAGGGAGGGTTTGAAAATGAGCTTATGAGCTAGAGAAAGTTGAGTATAGATGAGTTGATTGGTTAGTTCAAGCCAGTTTAGTTTGTGGAGAGAAGAGCAGTGGTGGGTAGATGCTTTGTGACTGTTTGCGAATTTGGCTATTTTGTTGTAGCATGAGGAAAGTTGTGTTTTGAGGGAAGATAGAAGGTTAGTTAGGAGTGAGGATCCATATAGAAGAGAGGGGATAAGGAATGTAGAACAGAGTGTGATTTTAGTTGAGGGTGTAAGGTATCGATTTTGTCGGTAGAGCATGCCTAGTTTTTGATGAGTTTTTTTTATATTAAGTTGTATGTGGGAGTTGAATTTGAGTTGACTGTCAATTTGTCACCCCAAGTAACTTGGTCTCTGGCACCAGTTCCAAGGATGTGTTGTTGTTGCTGGTGATAGAAAAGGAGTTTGTGTTGAAAGAGTTGCATTTAGAAGGGGTAAATATCATTAATTTGGTTTTAGAGGCATTGAGAGCTAGGTGGTTTGCTTTCATCCATTGTTCAGTGATTGAGAATGCGTCTTGTGTAAGTTTTTGGAGTACTGGGAGGGTTGTGGCTGAGCAGATAATTGTTGAATCATCTGCATGTTGAATGATATTGGAAAATGGGATAGAATTGTGGAAGTCATTTATGAATATATTAAACAGAAGAGGACCTAATATGGAACCTTGGGGGACTCCTGTAGGGGTATTAAGGAATGAGGAGGTGGCTTTTTTCCATTTGACTGCTTGAAATCTATTAGATAAGTAACTAGAGAACCAATTCAGTGAGGAAGGTGATAAGTTAAGTTGGGAGAGTTTAGTTAAAAGTAGTTTGTGAGAAATAGTGTCAAAGGCCTTTTAGAGATCCAGTAGCAGGGTAGAAACAATGTTGCCAGAGTCCTGTGCTTTATTAATGGTTTCTGAGAAGGAAAGGAGGGCTGTCAAGGTGCTATGGCCAGGTCTAAAACCATGTTGGGTTGGAGTCATCAGGTGATTGTCTAAGAGGTAAGGTAGGAGCTGTATATGGATACACTTTTCTAGGAGTTTAGAGATGGGGGACAGGATAGCTATGGAACGGAAGTTTGTAGTACTGTTATTATTGCCACCTTTATGCAAAGGTATGATGAAGGCTTTTTTCCAAATTTGTGGTACTATGCTTTCTTGGATAGAGCGGTTAATTAGAATACTGATAGGGTAGGCAATAGCTTCTGCAGCTATGCTAAGAAAGTATGAAGGAATGTTGTCTGGGGCATTGGAGCATGGTTTTAGTTTCTGGAGAAGTTTTTTGATGGTTGATGTGGGGATAGGTTTTAGTGAGAAAGGTGGGTAGTTAGAGGGTGGTGGAATAGTAGAGGAAATGGGGGTGGTATTGTTAGTGGGGGGAAAAGTGTTAGTAGAGGAGGATGGGGGAGAAGTTGAGGATGTGGCAGTGTTGGAGAAAGAGGAGGTTAGTTTAGAAATAGAGACAATGAAAAAAGAGTTGAATTGAGTAGCCAAGTCCATGTCAGTGGCGTTTGGATCTGGGCTGGGGTTGACTGTCCTGCCAGGATTGATTAGGCTAGAGATTCCTTTCCAGAATTTCTGAGGATTTGTTTTATTAGTATTTTGGAGGGTGAAGAAGTAGTTTTGTCGATCAGTGATAATAAGCTTTTTTACTTGGTTTCTAAGTGTCCTGAATTAATTATGAATAAGTGGAGATTTATTTTTCCGGTAAAGTGCCCAGAGTTTGTCTCTATGTCGCATGGTTATGAGTGTGGTTTTAGTTAGCCATGGGGAGGTTTTTAGTTTAATTCTTTTAGTCCTTAGAGGAGCGTAGTGGTCTAGGAGGTTTAAAAAGGTTGTGATGAAGTGGTCCACAGCATTATCTAGAGGTAAAGTTTTTAGAATGTTCCAGTCAATTACTTTTAGAGAGTCCAAGAAAGTTATCGGGTTAAAGTTTTTAAGGTTGCGGGTGGTAATGTAGTTATGTGATTTCTGTATAGAAGTGGGGAGACGATATGTGAAGATGGGTAGGTGATCACTAAGGGAGTCTGGGAGTGCACCACTATCAGAGAAGTAGTGGGGGTGGGAGACTAAAATCCAGTCTGGAATGCTACCATTTGAAGGGGTTTTTGAGGGGCAAGTTATGCTGTTAATAAGCTGTAAGAAGTTATAGAGATTGATATTAAGTGGGTTTGTGGAGGATTGAATGGAGGACCAGTTGATATTTGTGTCACCCAAAATTATGATTTCATAATTGATGTTAGTGGAGAGCCAGAATAGGATATTCTCAAGTGTGGTAATGTTATCTCCAGGAGGGATGTAGTGTATGTATGTACAGACAACATTGCAACAGACTACAAACACCGTGTACAGAGCATTTTCTTCATAATAATGAAGGGTCAGAAAATGAACAAATCTCCGTGATCACCTCAGCAGGAAATGTACAAAGACATTATACAACTATGTACAATAAATATATATACATATGCATGTATATACACAACATATACACAAGATATATATATATATATATATATATATATATATATATATATATATATATATATATATATACACAACATGCACCCATATGTACTTGGCATCCTCTATCACAATTAATGTCTTTTCTCTCACTATGCATCTTTTTGGTTGGCAGTTAACAATCACACACAAAAAGGCCTTATCTAGCCATGTTGACCATCAAACTGGGAGAAGGAGGAAGGTGAAGAGGAAGAAGAGAAGGTAAAGCAGTTTCAACCACAGACAGTGGACACATGCAATGCTGACTACTCCAGTTCTCTCACATGGAGATGATGGCAGCTGTGTAACTTGAGATTCCCATTTGGAAATGGATGGGCTCATCAGTGGAGGCCATGCCACTAGGTCTGGGTACTTATTGACTCAAACTAGAGTACCAGAACAAGCTGAGGTAATGAATGCTGTTCAGTCAGTCCCAGTAACATAACACCTGCAAGTAATACATAATGAACAGTCATGCCCTATATGACTAGCTCTAAGCCATGATCTGCTGCCTACTGAAGATGATGGAGATCTCAGTGGTCATGAAGAGTTTCTCAAGGTCAGCCAAGTGGACAGCCACATTACGCACAAGATGACAGCCATCATTCTCAGTTTTCCTCCCTTCTTAGCAGTCATTCCCATTATGTTGTGCCAAGTTCTTTCTAAACAGGTTTGATGGCCTGGCTATCAACTATACTCATCTCCCACAATTTCTAGCTGTGCCTCCTGCCTGATGTACTGTATTCATCAGTGTGAAATATGGAGTATTTAACATAGTGAGTGTGACAAGCTGAATGCACACAGACACAGATATATATGCATCCAGAAACACATACACAATCACACACATATACACACATACACACTCACATGCACACGCACGATAACCACAATCTCAAAAACAGCTATGTTAAGGAAATCCAGTGTTTACAGGCAGTCAGACATGCAGTTAGCATGTGATAGAGCAGAAGGTGAGGAGTGTTGTTACCACTGAACACACTGTGAATGCATGACAGTGTAGTGGATCTAATGTATGAAACAGTGCATGTACATAGCTATCGGCTGTACACATTTACTTTCAGGGAGCAGCGAGTCCATGTCATATATGTAGACATGAAGTAAAGACATCATGCTGTTGATATGGCAATCACACATTCCAGAGATGCCAAGAGTGCAACAAGCACAAATGAGCATTTTCAAAACAGTACAGTGCAGTTATCAGTACAGTTATCAGTTATTCTACTTTAGTGAGATGCAGGTAAATGTGCAACCGAGAAGCAGACTTTGTTGTGTTATAGTGATGATAATTGTCAGATTTATCACATGTAGGTTGCAAATAGAATGGCTACACAAACTACACTGAGAGTCACATACATAATATCACCACTGATGTGCCCTATGTGTTACACAGCCAGTGTCACCATAGGCACCCGTTTGTGTCAGACACCTGATATCACCACTAATGTACCTTCCTATAAATCATACACCTGATTTTGCCACTATTTCCTCCTGAAATAGACAATATTGTTACTAATTTGCCTTCTTTTATGTCATACATTCAAAAGCTCCACTAATGTGATCTTCTATATTTCATACATGCATTATTACCTCTAGTTTGCCCTCTTGTATGTCACATACATGATATTATCACTAATGATCCCTCTTATGTCACACACTCCTAATATTACCATTAGTGTGCGCTATATCATCATTAATGTGCCAATAGCTTATAAAACATGGTACCTTCAGATCCCCACCCCATACTAACTACAAAGTGGTCAGTGTTACCAGTGATTCTTCTGTGGGTTGTACAGTGTGGTGGACATAAGCACCCACCCTGCACTAAGGGAAAGGCTCTGAGCGCTATCAGTGATGTCTGTATTCTGTCATTCTAACTTGCATTGCATACATGGAGATTTACATTTCAATGGATGAATATCTGGGTTATAAAATGTAGCAGGTGCGGGTAGTCCCTCTTTTGTGTACAACAGCAGTCATCAGTAGTTTTAGCAGAATGGAAACCCCAATGCACCTTCAACCTACCTGTTGATGCATAACCATGGAGGGTGAATACTACCACGGGGCCAGAATTTATAACGAGAGCTAGAGTTTATCCAACAACAGGCACAGCATTTATATTTTATGCACCGTTGAGATACACATTTTGATGGAGACCAGTAGCCATCATGCAAATACTTGAGCTGGTGTTCGGCTAAAAAGGTTAAGTGCTGCAGGATTGTGAGAATCCAAATTTGACAACAACTAGCTTTATTAGGAGTTGGGATGACAGGTTCTTTATATTGGTCAGTAAGGAAATGGAAGAATAGTGAATTTTCATGAACAAAAGGGTCCTTCATATTATCGCTGGCTTAACTAGTTTAGAGTAGTCTCCTGTATTGTGAACACTTTAAAAAGTACTACTAAAAAGGGGGTCTGACTTTATTTTCAGCAGGGTGTGTTCTACAACTGAAAATATCTCCATCTGTCTAAACTGTGGAGCACATATTGTTTTCATAGAATGATTAAACAAGGTTCTGATAGCCATTAGCATCTAGTCCTCCAAAAATGTGTGGCATCACAAGTATTTCAAATCAGCAGCCCCCAGATAGGGGGGTTCTAAAAATCCTAGCTTAGGGGCAGAGCAGGATCTGTGGAGCAACTTTCTCACCTGATGTGCAACCTTAAGGCAGGGCCAATATTGTAGAAAGTTTTGTTTAACTGTTTTGTGAACCAGACTACAACTAACAGATAAATGATGTCTATAATTCTGGCTTCCAGTCTGGCCCATGGAAGAGCTGGGTCCTGTGGATGGATAAATAATTTCTGTAACATAAATCTAATAACATTTTTCTTAATGCTTGGGAAACCTTCTCCCCTTCAAATATTGGCATGCTGAGAACTCAGTATGAAAATGTATTCCTCTTTTTTTCCAAATAAAGCTCAACATTAATTTGTTTATCTTGTTTAAGCAACTATTAACTAAAGTTGAAACATGTCACAGGAAATAATGCAGTCTGGAGAAAATATCATTTTAGGGTACTGATCATTCCCAGTAGTGAGAGGTACAGTGAGTTCCAAGTGTGAATAATTATGAATAAATCATCCCAGAGTTTATCCAAATTTAGGTTTTCCATAAGTTGTAAGCTGTGATATAAATCTCTGCCTACTGGGGGGGGGGGTGCATCAGAAGTATGGCAGTATAGAGTGACAGAAGATGATTTTCAAAGTCTTCTAGTCAAGCATACTACAAAATCTGTATATGTTCCTGGATTTACCAAATATGCAACATGAATGACAAGTGTGTTGCAGACTTAACAACATATAAATGTGGCCTCAAGTACAAATACTTAATTCACAGTCTTCCTTGACTTTAAATATGTGTCACATAGTAACTTGCTTTTGGTGCATCTGATAAGAAGACCTACAATACACAATGGTATGTAAAGTGTAGTAGTACATAATATACAACACCTGTGTGCTTCATGATACATGCGTAAACAGTAGTATTGCAGTAAAGCAAATACTTGACTTACAATACTTTATTTTGCCATATTGTATCACCTTGCCAAGTAAAACATATATTTTCATGCAGTGCATCACATGTATCATGCATATAAGTAACAAAAACGAAACTGCATATATTACTGCATATCCCAGTAGCATCTAGCATATGTTAAGTAATATAAACCATGAACATCACATGTGACATTTCACAAAATGCAGGTGCCTGCATCCTCTATTAGCTGTTGGAAAACAGCAATCACATGTCAGCCAGGTTTGCCTACAAGAAATTAGTGACTGACACTTGTGTCATCAGTAGTGTGAGACAACTGGACTTTTCCCAGAAGAACAAATTGCCTGTGCATCACGGATTCCCCTTTTTTCCAAGTAAGTTTGCTGTTGGTATATCTGGGAAACAGGTGTATATGAGGAGTAACATCCACATCCAGGGTGCAGGGGGGAGTTTGTCACCCCTGCAAAAATACTTTTTTTGTGTGTTTTTTAAATTTTGAATGCTGTTTACATTTGGGAGTTTCCAAAATTCCACTTCAGGGCCTGCCACTTGGTGATATAATCATTGGGTCTAGTTGATTTGCTCACATTGTCTAATGCTGGTGTGGCACCCTGTCCCATGTAAAATGGGAAAAGGGGATTGATGATGATGATGGTGACAACTCATTTGTGATTGCAATTGTGTGACATAATCACAGATGAACTGAAAGGTTGGCAGGGAGCTCCTGGGACAGTGTAAGACAGTTATGGTAATGACCACTGCTGTTATGGTGACACATCTTCATACATTTTACAGTAAGTATATATTTCCTTATCATGTTGTCATGTGACTTTCTCTGCATGACTTACACATATGCAACATGGCCATATGAAAGTATGCTGAGCTAGCCACATGCAGGACTGCATTCTACTCTGAATGCATAAATAATCTCACTTCAGATTAAAAGGTACACATTTGTTTATTTTATCTTACCAGGCTGATGACTTTTCTATAGCTGGTTTTGTCTTGTTAGGTGTTGCCATTGCCTTCTTTGTCACTAGCCAAACAAGCATGGTTCAGTTTCCATAACTAATAGAATTTACTAGGACCAGAGAGTTCATAGGGTGCCAGACATTCTCCAACAAGCTGCAGCCTTGATGGTGCTTGTTATGTGATATACTCCATTGAAGCTGGAGCAGATATCTTGCTGGATGATCCTTCACCTGTGAGTGTGTCAGCTGCTGAAGTGCCACCCCAGAAGGAGAAGCATACTAGTATGAACAGTGCTGCTTAGAGCTATCCGTGAGTGTGTGGGTGCATGTGTGTGTGTGTGTGTGTGTGTGTGTGTGTGTGTGTGTGTGTGTGTGTGTGTGTGTGTGTGTGTGTGTGTGTGTGTGTGTGTGTGTGCATGTATGAGCTATGTGGGCTTTCAACTGTGATCTAGACCATGCGAGAAGGGTAAGTTATATATCTACTATATCTATATCTATCTATCTATCTATCAATATATATATATATATATATATATATATATATATATATATATATATATATATAAAGAGAGAGAGAGAGAGAGATTATCATCATCATCAGCCCCCCTTTTCCCATTTTTCTACATGGGGTTGGGGTATCGTGTTAGCTGTTGCCACCTTTCTCGATTCAGTGCCACACTCCTGCCTTCTTCAACACTCATGCCTGACTGTTGCAGATCTCCTTTCACACAATCCATCCACCTCTTTGCTGGACGTTCTCAATTCCTCTTACCTTCTTCCTGTCTGTGCCAAATCTTCCTCATCAGCTTGTCTTCTGCTTTACTACACATGTACCCAAACCACCATAATCTGTTCTTTTTGATCTTTTTTGCAATTGGAGCTACTTTGGCTTCTGCTCTTATGTCCTCATTTCTTCATCTGTCCCACAATGTACATCCTACCACCTTTCTCAGGCACTTCATTTCCATCACCTCTAGCTTCTTCAACCATTCTGCCTTTACTGCCCAGGTTTCTGTACCATACAGTAGAACTGGTCACACCACTGACTTGTACACCTTACTTTTAAGCTTATTTGGCGTTCTTCTGTCATAGACTACACCTGAGACTCTATGCCAGTTGGCTGCAGGTCCTTTGATTCTAGCTTTGAACTCTTCATTCAGACTACCCTTCTCCTCAACTACCCCTCCCAGATGCTTGAAGTTGTTTACCTGTTCCACTATCTTCCCTTCTATCTCTATTCTCAGCTTCTTCTGATTTCCCCAATTTGCTGCCATTACCACCATCTTATCTGTGCTTAGTTTCATCCCATGTGTCTTCAGCTTTGCATTCCATTCTCCTGTCCTTTGCTGAAGTTCTAGCTCAGAGTCTGCCTGTATTGCCACATCATCTGCATACAGCAGCTTTGTTATCTGTCCCCTCCAACCTGTTTGCTAATGTAGTCCATCACCAGTATGAACCGCAGTGGGCACAGAGCTGAACCCTGATGTACACCCACTCCCACTGGGAACTCCTCTGTGAGGCCGAACACTGTTCGTACTTGAGACATTGGGTCCTTGTACATAGCCTGCACTAATTCTACCAATGTTTCTGGGACTTCAAACCACTGCAGTACTGCTCAGATCAGCTTTCTTGGGACCTTGTCGTATGCTTTCTCCAAGTATAGGAGTGCCCAGTTGGACTCTCTTCTCATCTCTAGTTTCTTCTCAAGTATCTGTCTCAATGCAAACATCGGGTCAGTTGTGCTACATCCTGATCTAAATCCAAACTGTTCATCTCCAATATTACATTCTACTACTCTGCGTATCCATTTTTCAATCACCCTGTCCAGAACTTTCATGCAATGTGATAGGAGTTTGATGCCTCTGTACTGCCCACAGTTGTGGATGTCCCCTTTGTTCTTGTACACTGGGATAAGTATGCTTATTCTCCAGTCATCTGGGATATGCATTTCTCTCCACACTGCTATTAGTACCCTCAGGAGCCATTTCTCCCCTATCTCACCCAGCATCTTTATCATATCTGCTGTGACCTCATCTGAGCCTGCTGCTTTCCCTGACTTCATCTTCTTTAGTGCTATTCTTACTTCTTCTAGGATGGACTCCTCTTCTTCTATTATTGTAGGCTGTTTCTGGGGCAGTAGAGCTTCTGTGGGGTTTTCATCATTCAGAAGCTACTGGAAATACTCCTTCCATCTGCCTTTGATGTCCTCTGGACTGGTGAGCAGGTTGTTGCTGGCATCCCTTATGAAGGGTGCCTGACTATCTTCTTTATCTTTCTGTCTTTGGCTTGCAACCTGATATAGTTTCTTTGTGACCCTTACTAAGTCACTTTCCTGAAGTTGGTACAGTGCCTCTGATGCCCTATTCTTTGCTATTGCAACTTCTTTCTTAGCTTCTTTGTTATCCAACCAGTAGTCCTTCCTAGCCTGGTCAGCCTTTTCTATCTCCCACTTCTTCCTACATTCCTTCTTTCATTTGATGACTTCCTGGACTTCTGCATTCCACCACCAGCTTTCCTTCTGTACCTTATTTCCATACCTGGCTCAGCCACATATCTTTTCTGTAGTCCTAACACATGCTGTTTTTAGGCACTGCCATTTTTCTTCAACTCCACCTATTTCCTCCTCTTCTTGGGATGCTAGAGCCCTAAGTAATTCCTTGAACTGTTGTGCTTTCTCTCCAGTCAACTTCTAGGTTTTCAGCCTGGTCTCTGTTGACCTTAGAGTCTTCTCTGACCACTGCTTGCAGCTGATAGTGGCAACTAGTGGTTTATGGTGTTGGCCAACTGTTTCACTAGGGATGACTTTGCAATCATGGATTCTACTCAGTGCCTTTTCCTTACTAGAAGGAAGTCAACCTGAGTTGCATGTTGACTACTCTTGCATGTGATCTTGTGACTGTCTCTCTTTCTGAACCATGTGTTGGCTATTATCAAGCCAATTGCCAGACAAAAGTCAACAATGGCTTCCTCTTCTTTATTTCTGTTGCCCCACCCATGTTGACCTAGGCAGTCCTCATATCCTGTACTGTCTCTTCCTATATGTGCATTCAAGTCACCCATTATCAACACCAATTCATGTTGTCCTGCTTTATCTAGTAGGTCATGCAACTGCTGTCTGAATGCACTCTTTTCCTCATTATCACAACCCTGCTGTGAAGCATAGGCTGAGATTATGAATACTGCCCTATTGTTACACTGGAATCTGACTGCCATGATTTCTGATGATATCCCTTACTGCCTTCTGAAACCTCTCTCTCACCACAATTCCTACACCATTTCTAGCCTGCCCTCCACCTGAGTAGTAGACTCTGGATCCCAAGCCAAGTGGCTTTGCTGCACTGCCCTTCCATCTCATCCAGTCTCCTCCATATTATCATGCCATCCACTTCCAAGCTGTTGTCAGTGAACCTACATTAAGCATAGAAATTCTCAGTTCATGTTTGGCAGGTTGGTTGGTTTCACATCCAGCTTTCACTCAAAAGAGCTATCCCAGGTAACTCAGGCTGGGCAACTAGACACCGGCCAGCCAGTAGCTTACTGACCCAGGCACACACTGGCCAATAGAGGCACATATACCCCTCCCACCATTAGCAAGGCTCCCTGGCATGGGTCAGAGTAGGCTGGTTCCTCGGCCGAGTCCCCAACCCACTCATCACAGGTAACTACCCATGCCCATTTTTGGCGACATTAGTCACCATGACCAAATCACCTAGAGCCATATTTTACACCGGTCCGAGTGGTTAGCGCTGCCACAGTGCGCAGTCTGTGATTTGTGTTATCCTATCATGAGGATACTGCGTACCACAGTAGATGTCCAAAGCGGTTGGTCTGTACAACTCTTTCCCCTATAGGGCACCATGTAGAGTCTGTGCTGCTGTTCACAGTTCCATTCATTGGTGAGTTTGAGATGGATACACTCAGCATGCTTTCAGGACATGGAAGAAACCCCACAGAGACACAGGGAGAACACGCAAACTCCAAACAAGCATTGGTCTGAGGTCAGGATCGAATATATATATTTCAAGCACAAACATTAGAATTCAGCTCTTAAATAACTGTGTAGAAAAACTTTTATTCCAGTAGAACAAACATTCAAGCAACTTCTGTAGCAGCCATTCGGCTCCAACAACACAGACCGGGAACCGGTTTCACCTCTTGGTGTCGTCAGTGTCATCAGGGGGCGAAACCGGTCACTGGTCTGTGTTGTTGGAGCCGAATGGCTGCTACAGAAGCTGTTCTACTGGAATAAAAGTTTTTTTTCACAGTTAAGTGTTTTGGGCCCTTTTCTTCTGCATTTGACCATGAGGTTTGATACATTTATGGGTGCTGGATTGTAATGTTTGTGCTTGAACCTTGTATATTCTGAGCATCGAGCTTATTTAAGCATGTACCAGTTTGTTTTTTTGGACTATATATATAAAGCCTTTACTTCCAAAACGGCCGATTTATTGTCTTTCTTATTTGAGTGCTGGACTTGTTTGGTGTGTTATATATATATATATATATATATATATATATATATATATATGGTTTACTACTGAAATCCCGAAATGGATGCTGTCAAGTGTTCATATCATCGAAATAATGTACTGAAAATAAAAACATCGGATCGGCAACAATAACGAAACCGGTAATGTTGACACGTACCATTTGACAAAGTCAACATTACCCAGTGTACCTTGCCTTCCAGTCACTCCCAAGTAATATTTTGCAGGGGGGCAAGCCCTCCTGCACCCCCCACACCCCCCTGCTAACTATATATATATATATATATATATATATATATATATATATATATATATATATATATATATATATATATACAAAATCTGCGATCACACTACAGTGAGGAAATGGGTACATTTCCCAATCCCCACTGTACCGCAATCTCCAGATAGAACGTCAACCTCGCAACATTAACATCAAATGCACACTATTACTCACTGTTGTGGAGCTCACCATCTTCAGTTTGACCTTTTGTGAACTGGAAATTAGCCTTTCGACTACGAGTTCATGTGAATGCCATCTGACATTTCAATAGTAAACCATACGTATATATGACAATACATTGAAGCACAGAACATCAATTGGCAAGTGAGCAAACATAAACTGTTGATCACTAGTTCATTGAAAATACAAAAAAAGGCTAGCTTTTTTTGTGGGGGAGAACGCCTGCACCCTCCACATCCCCCGTTAATTATATAAATCAACCCCAAGATTGCACCTCAGTTAGGCAAGGTCAAATTGCATGAACTTCACCATACTGTGATCTTATACAATTTAAAAAGTCAGTATGTATGACCACCTGAGTCTAGATCATATATTCCAAATTCTTTTGTGCTCAATAACATGAATGTTTCACCAACTGAGTAAAAGCCATACACACACACACACACACACACACACACACACACACACACACACACACACACACACACACACACACACACATATATATATATATATATATATATATATATATATATATATATATATATATATATATATATGCAAAAGCTTGATGTAGCCATTTAGCAAGTTTTAAGAGGTGGGATGAAGATGCAGTACCCAGAGATGGAGATACCTACACAGACATTAGGAGGACATGCAGACTCCACACAGACAGTGAATGGAAACAGAACTGAACTCTGGATCCTGGCCTTCTGATGAGAGCTCTTTCTGCTGAACTGAGTCACTATGCTGCATGACTTTCTAGAGCAGCATACAGACATCTTCCAGAGCAGGATGACATCATAGTGCAAGACTATGACAGTACTAATGATTTCCAATGGGATGCAAGTAACATACATTATTCTGTACATAGGCAGCATGCAGTGATGAATGCCAGTATATCACAGATACAGATAGCTGTATTTCTACAGCTGTAGATTTATACGGTTATATTAATTCCTGCATCCTGTGAAGGCAGTGCCCTTCTGGATGTGATACATGGCTTTGAATAGCAGAGTACTATGCTCCACTGCTTGTGTTAGACAAAGAGCAACACACAGATTCAGTGACCACTATGCAGGTTTATATCTCACTGCATACATCACCCTTATAGAACATGCCAGCTAGAGTATTATACAGTTATTCATATCATGTAGTAACACTTTCACTGAAAAACTGGGAGCAGTATATTTGGGGTTCAGCCCAGTCCTATGTACACACCACATGAGATGAGTTGTACATTGGTCAGTTACGTAAGTGTGACACCACAGGGCCATGCCTGTGCTGCTCTCTACCCTAGAACTTACTCTATTACTAATCTGGCAACACTCTTACACAAACTCTCACCTCTTATACTGAAACCTTTGGTATATCCAAAAGCTTTGGCGTAAACATACACTCCCCCACTTTGAGTAATCACAAGCACATCCTTTAAAAACAAAAAGCAACTGGGCGGTGAAGCCCCTTTTCAGTGGAGGTCTGGGGGAAACTCATCTTGTAAATCACAGTAATACAAACAAAAATTAAGAAACAGTAATACGAGCAATATAATACATTACAAAGCCATAATACATAGTAATTAAAGAGCAGTAATAGTATCAGTAAAAACAATACAGTAAAATTACATTGTGTTAATAAGAACAACAGTAGTTTATGGTAAAATGCAGCAGATGTCATTACAATCTTAAAAAACATATTTAGGTGAAAAACAGAAAGAATAGGTATGTAGAATGAGGAAAGAAAATGGCAATTTCCTGTCAAGCAGTTACTTGAAAAGTGGCCTTAGTGAAGCAGAAAGAGGGTAATTTGGCATGTCAGATGTGGAGAGGGGGGCATGAAAAAAGGGGGGATGGCTATTTATATACATTTATTTTGGTCTATTCTATTCTTGTCAGCAAGCTTATGGTTAGCTTTTATATCTTTGGATGAATGTTGGATGTTCTTCATGTTTCACTGTTGCAGTCATCACACATGGGGATCCATTTCTGTTACAAGCACCATGGAAAACCTACCCCTCAGAGGATCAGAACTCATTCCACTAGAGCTACTTCAACGTCTACAGCATTTCTCAGGGGAGTCCCTACCAGGGACACCCTGGAAGCTGCAACCTGGAGTTCTGTACACACCTTCACCAAGCATTACCTCGTCCCTATTTTTTCTAAATCCAGAGCTGGATTTGCTTACAGAAGTCTTACAAGGCCTGCTAGCCAGCCCTAACACTTCTTGACTGCCTCCACCCTTCCTCAGCTTTGGGAATCAACCCAAGTGTGATGACTGCAACATTGAAACACAAAGAACATAGTACAGTTGTGTACACTTACCATAAATGTAGATGTTCGAGTGTATTCACTGTTGCAGTCCTGGTTTCCCTCCCTCCAGCCCCCTGGCTTTCTCTATCCTGTCTACCTATCCCCCTTATGGCCATTTTGTTATGGCATGGGTATTTACTTTTTACTGGAGGTGTTCCACACCATGTAATAGCTTCCTATTTTGGGGGCTCCTGACATCTGGGGCAAGAAAAACTGGTGTAATGGTGTCAGCTAAACAATGGAGTGCTCCCACCTTAAAAACAGGGAGTGGTAAGCCACCCCCTTATGGAAAAAGTTCACAATGACTTTCCAATTATCCTTCCCAGCCTTGCCCAAGTACTTGCACCCCTAGAAGGAAAACTCGCCCTTCATGTAAAAAAACAGGACTGCAACAGTGAATACACTTGAACATCTACATTTATGGCAAGTGTACACAACTGTACTTTATTTGGTACATGACTTACCAGACATTGAGCAGGAACAGATCCATAAACTTGATAAGTATTGCTTAATTCAATTTTGTAAGTGTAGAAGTTATAGGATTGCCTTTGTTTAAGGGAGATAAAATTCCATAACTTAGCAACAGAGTATATTGTGTGGCCAGCAGAGTTATGATGCCTGACAGTGTTTAAATGAAGTCTGAATTCTGACTGAAATGTCTCGGGATGGAGTGTACTTTTGTAGAATATCAATTTTGTGGGGCATTTTTATGGTTTACGTAATATATTATGGGCTACACATTACTGGGTGTATGTAAGGTAGTGGAATAGCCCTAACCAGTTACATTTATTTAATGCAATGCAGTGATGTGATTCATAAAGTTGCCTGTTGATAAATTTAACAACCTTGTTATAACATTGTTCCTGTTTGTCTTTAAGAGTGGTCCATAAACTGGTCAAGACAGACAATCCATGTAAGAATGATATTAACAGATAGGTAGTGGCTATTTGTTTCAGTGGTGTCAGAGAGGAAGTGTTCGACTCAGTAACGTTTACCAAGTTTTTGATATGACTTGCAGTATAAGTAGGTCATTATCTATGATTAGCCCCAATAGTTTAGTGTGTTGGACAATGTCTATTATTACGCTGTTTGAGGATGTGATTTAGAAGGAGCCTTGGTACTGGTGTTATGATCTCAGAAGAAATTGAAATATTTTTTGGTGTTGGTGGGGTGTTTATAAAAAGCTGTGAGTTACTGAGCCAGGATTTTACAGAAGTGAATGATTTCTGATTAATTTAATGGAAGATGGAATAGATTTAGCTCTGGTCTACATAAGGGAAGAATCATCACCATACTGAATTAAGCTAGCATGTTTGAATGAAGTATGTAGGTCACTGACAAAGATTCTGGAAAGTAAAGGACACAAGTCGAGTCTTGCGGTACCCTAGCTGTAGATGGTAGGAAAGTTAAGTGTTTTACTATTTAACAGACTGAAAATGGTCTAACAAATAACTGCAGGAACAGGTGAAGACATGGTTGATAGAGAGGTAGTAATGATAGTCTTTGGAGATGTTTAGTATGGCAGAACATATCAAAGACTCTTGTTAGGTCACAGAATAAAAAGTACACCAGTTTTCCATTGTTCCTTGCTTGGTTGATGGTACTGAAAATGTTAAGCAAAACAGTGGTTCTGCTGTGACTAGGATAAAACCCATGCTGTCTTAGAGTAAGAAGCTGTTGTTTAAGGAGATATTGTAATAGTTGTTTGCATAGAGGGGAATTATTGCAACTGGCCTAAAATTAAAGTAACCAGCATTTTCTAACACTATGCAGTGGGATAAAGTAAGAATTTTTTCAAACTCCTGGATGGATCAGCTTGTTAAGGCTGATACTGGGTAAGACATGAGTATTTGTATCTGTATCTGTAGTTGTTTTCAGGTATGCAATTAAAAGGCAAGAAGCTAGTTGGGTTTATTCATTTAGGTTCATAGGTTCATAGGTAGGTACTAGGCTATCTGCCTGAAGGCATTTATAAGCCTAGCTGGAATGTGTTGGCTTTCGCCACCCCCTTAGATTAGTTCCCTGTGCCTCTGTCCAGTATAGCCATTGAAGTGAGCCCCGGGGTAAACTTTCTGTTTCCCATCCACTCATCAAGGTTTCTCTTGAAGAGGGTTAACGAGGAGCTCTGCCTAATGTAGATTGGAATCATGTTCCAGAGCATGGGAAGTCTCTGGGACAGGAATCTATCCTTCCAGCATGTCCTATTTATTGTTGTGGTGAGGTTTAGATCCCTGGAGCGTGTGTCTTGAGGGGTTATGGTTTTCATTAGGTGGAGCATGTCCATCAATTCTGGGTTGGACATGGCCTTGTATGTCAGGCAGAGATCACCTCTGAGTAGGCGGTATGCAACCGAGTACAGCTGGAGTTTCTTCAGTCGAGCTGCATAGGGCATCTACTTGAGGCCAGTGATCCTCTTGGTGAGATATTTCTGTGATCTTTCCAGTTGTTGCAGGTGTCTTGGAAGGTACATCCCAAATGAGGCACTGTACTCTGTGATGATGAGTGATGCAGAGAAGTGCCCAATGACTTCTTTCGATCTGGATGCAAACCCTTTTGTGATTAGGTGGGCAACATAGAAGGATTTTCTAACCACTTTGGCAATGTGATTATCAAAGGAGAGGTTACTATCTACTTGGATCCCCAGATCTCTTATTACATCTTCCGTATTTAGGGGGGTACCACTTATGTGGTAGTTTGTGGATACTTTGTTTTTTCCAAAGTGGATGACTATGCACTTTTTGGCATTTAGCTTGAGGCCATGGTTTTGACACCAGGTATCTGTCTCAGTGAGACCCTTTTGGAGGATGTCTGTGTCAGCTGGAGAGTCAGTTATAGCCCCTAGTTTGCAGTTGTCTGCGAACTTGGTCAGCCATAGTCCTCCTGTGTTTGCCTGTACCTCTGAAAAGTGTTTGCTGGACAGGAGGGGTCCTAGGACTGAGCCCTGGGGAACACCACTTGTAACTGGTTAAGAGTCAGACCTAGCTCCTGCAACTCTTACCATGTGGGTTCTGTCCGTGAGCCAGTTGGCAACCCATCTCATGATGTAGGGGATTATGTTCAGGCTGGTGAGCTTGTGTATAATACCTGAGTGGTGAATGGTATCAAAGGCCTTTGTGAGGTCTAGGTAGGCTGTGTGGACCACCTTTCCTTCATCTTTAGCTTTGGTAACTGTCTCAAAGAAGTCCATCAGGTTTAGGAGGCATGATCTGCCCTTACCAAAGCCGAACTGGGTAGAGCCCAGTGTTTGGAGGTTCCCAAATGTCTCTGTTAATGAGATCCATGATGATGTGCTCCATAGCTTTGCAACCAAGCTAGTCAGGCTTATAGGGTGATAGTTCCCCGGGGTCCATTGTGGCTCCACCTTTGTGGAGTGGAATAGCCATTGCTGTGTGCTGCTCTGTGGGCATGTAGCCTGTGGAGAGGCTGAGTTTAAACAGTGTGTTTAGGTGAGGGGTTAGAGCTCATGTAGGATGCAGCCTGGGACATTGTCCAGTCCCACTGATGCTGTGTTTTTGGGATTTGAAGAGGGCTGTTTTAACCTGAGTGTCTGTGATTTCAGGGGAACTACATTCTTCTGGTATAGTTATGGGCCCTTTTGGGGATAAGAGAGAGGTGAAGTTTGCACTGAACCCGTCTGCCAGGATGTTGGCTATATCGGTCAGTTCAGTGTATTTTGTGTCATTCTGCACTAACTCCGAGCAGATCTGAGAATTGCCACTTAGATTCTTAGCTAAAGAATGCCTTGCAGTTATCTTTGGAGTTCATGGCAATTTTTCTTTCAAAGCTAGCCTTGGATCATTTTATGAGGGAGCGTAGTTTTTTGCTGATACTGATCAAGGATGTCTTCCCTTCTTGGGATTTTACTCTTTTCTGTACTAGTTTCCTCCTTCTATTGTATAGCTTGTTTATGGCAGGGGTCCACCAGACTGTTTTCCTTTTCTTGGAGGAGTGAGTCTTGGTTTTGTTTTGGATAGCACAATCCATGCATTCTTGTAGGTGCCCATAGAGTGCCTTAGTAAAAGATGTTGCAGCTTGGACAGCGTTATCCTTTAGCATGGGGACTTTGAAACTTTCCACCTCGGTCTTAAGTAACGTGAAGTTTGCTTTTGAAAAGTTTTTCACAGTGATTTCTTTCACCGGGGGGTGGTGACAGAATGTGGATATCCAGAGTGATTCGTTTATGGTCAGATCTAACCAGTGAGGGGTTGACCTCCGGTGTGGGACACCGGTCGGCCATGTTGGTGATGACCAGGTCCAATATGTTGTCACCTCTGGTGGGGGTGTTGATCAATTGATCCAAGGTGTTTGAGTTTATAAATTCTAGGAAATGTTGGGCAAGGTAGTTTGTACTTGAGTAGTTCTCCCAGTTAATGTTTGGATAATTGAAATCACCCAATATCAGGGGGTTTGCTGAGACCTTTATGTTTCCCAGTGTTTCCAGGAATGTGGAGTGGGGGTCCTGGGACATGGTGGGGGATCTGTAGCAAGCTATGATTTGAATAGCAGTTTTACCTGTTGTTAGTTGCACGTGGATGATCTCTGAAGCATCGTGCTGTGTCACTAACCTGGAGTTGTGGGTATCCTTGATGAATATGGATACTCCCCCAACTCTGTATTTCGGTCCGGGTTTTGTGGTCGAAATGTATGGTATGAGATGTAGCATGATAGTGCTGGGGTGCTCTCTGGAGCCTTAAACCAGGTTTCTGTTACTGCACATATATCGATTTTCTCCATACTGAGGAGTGCCTCGAGTGCATGGATTTTGAGGTTTAGACTTCTGGCATTGAGTAGCATTACCCTCAATTTTTTGTTACTTGTGCTATTTATGGCAGTGGGTTTGTCTTTTGAGCCTTGCCTAAAAAAGGCACTATGGGGGTGGCAAGGGCCTTGGCCAGTATTCGAAAGCCTAAGGGTGACAGGAGCAAGCCTTCTCTAGCGAAGCAGCGTGGCTTGTCAAGTATGTCAGCTGGCAGACCCTGGATTCCCTTTGAATGACACCAGAAGCTTAACCAGTTGTTGAAATAGATAATTTTTCTCTATACCATGTCATCATTCTTGGTGAGGGCAGGATGCTACTCAGGGTCAGGGTCATACCGGCCTGGGCTACATGATCAGAGAGCTCCTCCATGTCTCTTTTCCATGTAGTCCAGGTAGGTACGGCTCAGGTCATTCACACCAACATGGACAATAACAGAGTTAGTTCTGGAGTGACCTGAGTGCTTGTGATATGTGGCGGATCCTGGCACCCGACAGGCAGCTAACAGCAACCTTCTCCTTGTTCAGCCTAGTGAATGTGACATCAATGTGCCTGACTATAGAGTCACCTATTACTAGTGTGTTGGGTATGTTATTTTGCCTTAAGGGCTGTGATTGCATGGCACACTGGTTTTGTGAAGTATGTGTTTCATGGTTTGTGTTGGGGGTGGAGGTTGCTTGTATGTCTGCTTTGGAGGTGTCTGTTGCTTTTACAGATTTTTATTTAGAGCATCCAAGTATGTTTTTGTGTATTTATGTGTGTTTTTGCCAGTGCTTGTTTCATATGTCTATGTGAGACTGGTGGTGTGATGCAAGTAATTCCCTTCTCCTCTTGACTGCCTGGTCCAGTCTTGGGTTGAGAGAGCTTAGCCTCCAGTTTGGCTGTATAATTGCATTTCTCGCATGTATTAGTGTTTGGTGGAAGGAGGAGAGGGTTGTCTGTGTACATGAAGCAATTGTAACATTGCCTCAAAATGCCCAGATTCACCAGTTGGACTGGAGAGTACACCTGAAACTGCCCTTTGGACATGCCTGGATAGGTACAGTGAACTGTTTTACTGATTGGCTGGTAAGGTCGAATAGAGGGCCTTGTCCTTCTCTACAGTATATGGCGGTTTAGTGCTAAGGTTTATTAGTGCTTGCTATGTGTTTTGAGCAAGTGTCACGATGAGAAGTGAATGGTCTGTGTGCTTAAGTTGAATGGTTGTCTAGTTCCAAGGGAAAAATTGAAGAGTAGACTTTGTGGAGCCAGGAATAGTTATACCATAGCTAACCGGCACTGCCCGGCATGCAAAACCGTGCAAATGTGGGTTTTATAGCAGGAAAATGAAAGAGATAGAAATTAGCCCAAAATGGCCAAAAAACTACTAATTTCTGGGCTGAAACCACTCCTCAAGGGACAGATAGTATGCTCAAAGCTCCCTCTCTCACAGTGAACAGAGACACTTCCTTCTATCCAAGTAAGGTATGGGCAAACACAGAAACTTGTAACACAGCCCTGAATTCAGCACTAACCTGAAAACTGGACTATACTAGCTTAGAAAGGCAGGAAAACAAGCATATATATTTTTTTGTGTTTCTCAGAAAATAAAGCAGATACAATAAAAGAAACACTTTAAATGCACTGAAATGGCTATCACACTTGAGTGTGTAGCCTACAATAGTTAAACAGGTAATTTAAACACAAAAATTACTTTGTTAACATGCAGGCAGTAAAATAAGTACAATATGTAGCTGAAACAAGCTTTTAAATCACAGAAACTCTAGAAAATCGGCATTTAAGGCGGAATTAGCTAAAGGCAGCAAGAAAATGCAGAAAATGATACTTAATCACTCCAAAGTCTCTCTTTTGTCTCTCTGCTGCTGTAGAACTCTGCAGGGCACAAGGCAGGAGCTTGCTGAGCTGTATACTAGCACAAAAACCTCGCAAATGCAGGTTTTATAGCAGGGAAATGAAAGAGATAGAAATTAGCCCAAAATGGCCAATAAACTACTCATTTCTGGGCTGAAACCACTCCTCTAGGGACAGATAAGCTGCTCAAAGCTCGCTCTCTCACATTGAACAGAGAAACTTCCTTCTATCCAAGTAAGGTATGGGCAAACACAGAAACTTGTAACACAACCCTGAAATCAGCACTAACGTGAAAACTGGACTATACTAGCTTAGAAAGGTGGGAAAACAAGTATTTTTTTTTGTTTTTTTTTCAGATGCAATCAAAAAACACTTTACATGCACAGAAATGTCTATCACACTTGAGTGTGTAGCCTACAACAGTTAAACAGGTAATTTAAACACAAAAATGACTTTGGTAAAGTGCAGGTAGTAAAATAAGTGCAATGAGTAGCTGAAACAAGCTTTTCAAAAAACAGAAACTATAGAAAATTGGAGTTTTAGGCAGAATTAGCTAAAGGCAGCAAGAAAATGCAGAAACATGATACTTAATCATTCCAAAGTCTCTCATTTGTCTCTCTGTTGCTGTACAACTCTGCAGGGCACCAGGCAGGAGCTTGCTAAGCTGTATATTAGTGCAAAACCTTGTAAATGTGGATTTTATAGCAGAGAAATGAAAGAGATAGAAATTAAAGATGTATTTGATGGAGTCAGTAAATATGGGTTGTAACAAGAAAGTGTTAGAATTCTTGTTTCTTGGTCAAGGGTAATATTGTTGTTAGAAGAGTTTACATTTATCAGTACATTTTTAAAGTATTAGTTGAATCACACCGCTATATCTGAAGAGGGAGCCATTTGAGGGATAGATTTGATTGGCTTTTTGAAAGGGTAAAGTTGTTGTTTAACAGATGTCCAGATCTATTTTACATTATTGCAGTGGGTGTCTTGCTTGATAATAAAGTAATGCTTATAATCCCTTGTTTAAGATTTGGTAAACTTATAAAGTTGCTTGAAGTGTTGGAGTTACTGCTGTGTTTACATTTTTTCCAGGTTGATCATGCCTTTTCTCTATCATGTATTAGCTGTTTGTTTGTTGGGCATAACTATGGAGCAGGGATCTATTTGACTGTCTTCTTTCTAATGGGAACCTGATTGTTGAGGATGTCAATGAAAACTGTATTAAATTTAAGAACTGCATCATCTAGTGGAATTGATTTAAAGTATACCAGCTGGCATTTCATGGAGGGGTTAAGAATGTTTCTGCACTGAGGTTTGACAGGTTGTGAGCATAGCTATAGTGATGGAGCCTAGGTAAATTGGTGGTTTATCTTATTGCAGATAGATTTAGGTGGTCACTCAAGGTGTCTGGCAGGATACCTGATGAAGCAGTATCGGTAGGATCAGAAGTGAGTGTACAGTCTAGTATGTAGATAATATTGTTTGATTTGCTGCACCTTGCTAAGAGTATTGATAAGTTGACTAAAGCCATACAAATGCATGGTAGAATATGAGAAGAAGATTGCCAATTAGCGCATAAATAATTTAAGATGACAAGTTACATTAGGGATAGAGTATGTTCATCTTGCTAAATGTTTCTCTACTGTGGATATGCTATTTTTAAGAGATACTTAGAGATCAACTATACACAGATTTTGTGGTTATCTAATTTAAGGAAAGAGATGAGGAGTTCAGCATTGTTGAACTGTGGGACATCCTGTGAGTACTGCAAGGGTTTGAGTGAGCTGGGATATATAATAGCAATGTCACCAGCTTTTTTTTCATTTTTTTCGTCAGCTGTGATAATGTAGTAACAGAGTGAGAGGATTTCTTCAACTTTATGTCAGGGATTACCAGGATTCAGTTATTACTAGATTTTCTGGGGAGCTGTTGTTTTAACCAGGCATGGAGTTCTGTTAGATTACTATGGATGCTAAAGAGATTGTTAGTGAAAATTTGTAGGTCTTTACTGGTGGATGCTCATTATCAAACAGGGATAGAGTCGATGGCAATCAGTTTTGTTTATTTTGGCAAGCAGGCCAGGATTAAAATGCAGGTCTTCACATAGGTGTCATTTTGGTGGAGTGATCAGGGAGGTGGGGTAATTATTTGTTTAACTTGATTCAGAGTTTAGTTTGAGGCTGGATGTGTGATCTAGTGTACTGTTTGTATCTAAGGTAAATGATATGTGATGTGTTGTATAGGTTAGCTGTAATGTGAAGGGATCGGTGGTTATTGTTGCGGTTATATGTTAGATGATTGAGTGATGTGAAGTGCAGAGAAATTAGATGAGTATGGTAAGATGTAAGAAGTCTAAGGAGAAATAAAAAGATAGAGGTTGTTATTAGATGTAAAATCATATTGAATAAGAAATACACTGGTGTAATTAAACAGTTTAAAGGAATGTATCAAAATAAGGAATAAAGGAAATTAAAGAGTGTGTAATTTAGAGGAGATAAGTATAATGCAAGGAGTCATATCTGAGACCAATGAAGTAGGCAGTGAGGGGAAATTTTGGGGGAGATGTTTTGATAAGAGCTGAACTTTGTAAGAAACAACATAAGTAGTATTGGTAAAGGTGGTAGAAGTGTAACTGAATCTGTTAGTTTGATAAATCAGTGCCAGTGTGATTATATGAGGGTGGCATGTGTGGGTATAGCTATATTAGGTCAATTATGGTCAATTATGGTGGCTGGTAATTATAAAAGTAAAGTGTACTGAAGTGTTGATAATTATTGAAGAGAAAATAGTGGTAGACTTAGTGGGTAAAAATGGGATTGGTTAATTTATGGAAGGGTTTTTATTATATCAGGGTGTGGCATTATCTTGAAGTTAGCACTGGATGTGAGGAGCAGTGGGTGGAACTAATAAAATTATATAAATAGAGTAAAGGGAGGAGGGTGGGAATTGAGGATAGGGTTGGTGAGCAAAACAGGTTACCCCAAAAGAAAAATGTTGTTTCACTGAGCAAAAACCTATCAGTTGAAATGTCTCTAGTTCTTTTGTGGGTCAAACAAGTGTTAGAACATTTTCTGTGCATATAGTAACCAATTTAAGAGAAATAGTAAGTATAGGTAAGCATTGCCCCAGCTTGTAAGGCCATAGCAACAAATAAGACTCGCTATCAGGGGGTTGAGGCCCAATAATGTGACTACCAAAACTATGAAAATTTAAGTGCAATCTAAGTTAAGTAATAGTGAATTTCAATAGTCTTTTTTACACTGTTAAAGTGTTTTGCATGATTTAAGTCCCCCTGGAAACTCAGATGTGGGGAGTGCACCACAATAGAATCATATTGACTCACTGAAGGTAGTTTAGGGTGACAGTAAAATTTCAAAAACGTCTTACTAAAACTAGTTACCTAACATGAGAATTGTTTTTTTTTTTTTTTTTTTCAGGATACAAGCCCCTACACATAACTGATCATAGTTATGGTATTTGGACTTACAAAGAGAACCCCAACAACTATGTGCTCTAATTTATGAATGGTTATCATTTTAGATTTTATAGCCAACTAATGGCAATTGTGAATCCTGTACTAAATTTTTTATCTGATTACAGTTTCACCAAAATTACTGCTGATTATGCCTTTAGTAGAAATTCTTATATTCCAGATATTTTTAAGAAAGATATTGCCTTTTATCTGTTAGGAATCACAGTGGTAAAGTGAAGCCATGCTGATTTCCCTAATTTAAAGTTACACTTACAGTCTCTCCAATAACTGAACAGTTGTGTACTTGGATTGCTTGCATGTATATGGGAGATAGATGAAAGATAAATTATAAGCAATAACATCAAAACAAGTATCCATCCATCCATCCATACATCCACAACCTCTTTATTCCATTCTTGCACATGGGGTTGGGGTGTCACTTCAACAGTGACAATCATCTAGAGCCAAGATTTACACTGCCAAATGGCTAGTCCTGCTGTGGTATTTCCTCCATACCACACTCACACGCACACTCATACCTATGACCAATTTAGAGTGTCCAGTCCACCTACTGCAGCTATGCAAATACCACACTAATAATGAAAGACTGGTGAGTGGAGGCATAATAAACTGTTCAAGTCTAATGTTTTTTTAATACACACAATGTCAGATTACATTTCTCATCTTTCCATGCAGACAGTTTTATTTGTATGTGGACATATTTACATTACTTGCATATAACTTTACTAACTGTATCAGTGAAAAAGCTAGCAATAGGACATGTTAAGGAGACATTGTATGATTGCTTTTAAAAGAGTTGTAAAGCTCAGAAGATCAAAGGAAACTTTTAAAATCACTGTTACAATTAAAACAGATAAAAGCTGCAATAAACAAACTAAAACTAGGTAAGTCCTCTGGGCCTGATGGATACACATCAGATTTTTATAAGCTATTCATGGAACCTATCTTCAAAGTGTTATTAAAAGTTTTCAACTATATAATACAATATGGTATAACAGACAAATACTTAAATAACTCCAAGACAGTGTTGATTCCTAAACCGCATTCTGATCCAACAGATCCAGCAAATTATAAACCAATAGCCCTCATAAACACTGATCTTAAGATATTAGCCCATGTTATAGCAAATAGACTTAAGAATATACTCCCCTCTATTATTTCCCAACAACAAATGGGCTTTATGACAAAGAGGCAAACAAGTGACAACACCCTCCTCTTAGATACCATTGTAAGACTACTTAATAGTGATAAATGCCCCAGATATGCCCTTATAGTAGATGCAACTAAAGCTTTTGATAGAGTAAACTTACACTTTCTCTTTAATATACTGCCTTTATATGGTTTTCTTCAAGAATTCATTAAAATGATCCAGGTTCTGTATCAGAAATCTTCTACCACTATACAGGTAAATAAACTTATAACTAACCCTATACTCTTATCCAATGGTACAAGACAAGGATGTCCTCTTTCACCATACCTATTTAATCTTTATCTAGAACCCCTCTTTCTGTTTATTTCACAAAAAACATTCATCATTTTCCCAGAATCCACAATACAAATCTTATATACTTGGCCTTTGCTGATGACCTAAGTATATACTTCCAACTCCCCACTAATGACCTCCCAAAAATACTTAAAGTTATTGATGAGTTCTCGGTAGTTTCAAATTATAATTTAAATTTAAACAAGTCACACATATTTCCCCTCAATCCTATAGGTCTTAAAGAATTGTACTTTCCTATGAGTGAGATCAAAATAAACTACCAGATAAAATATCTAGGAATAATATTTACTTCAGACTTTAAAGATATTATAAACAATAACCTACTAACTACATGGACTAGTATTCAAAACAATATGGATAGATGGAAGAACATTAATATGTCTCTACTGTCAAAAGCTGGTGTTGTCAAAATGAACTTTCTACCAAGAATACTCTTTCACTTAAATGCTACCTTTTCAAATATTCCCTCAAAATGTCTTCCTTGCCATGGAAAAAGCTATATCAAGATTCTTATGGTATCCCAAATCTACCAAAATTAAATATGCAAAACTTGTACTCGCCAAAGATAAGGGGGGATTGGGGTTACCTGATTTTAAGCTTTACTATAGTATAATTACTGTATACAGACTAATACAAATAAACTATGACTCATATATAAATACTTGGACACCCCAGTGGATCAAAATCTGGTATGAACAGTTGAAATCCCTTGGCTGTAATATCAAATCCTTACCATTCTTGAATTTAAACCAGGCTAGCATATACACGAATAATTTACACTCACTAATTAAAAACATGATTCTTACAACACATAAACTATATAAATCATTGCTATTATCTGACGCTTTTGCCCTTTTACAACTGTTACACCTAAATCCTAATCTACTAATAAATAATAAAGCAGTAAATCTAACAAACTACCCCCTGATAAAAGACTACACAATATGGGATATATATATTTATTTATTTATTTGTTTTACATTTGTTGACCGGGCTAGTCTAGCTGGATACATATCCTTTTTCAGTAGAGGCCCGAGGAGAAAAGCTCCAATAATGAGAAAAATAACACACTACAATTAGTTAGAGATACAACATTATAAGGATAACAAATCAGTATGACATCTATATATAGAAGGTAGAAGAAAAAAATGCTAAGCTAAGGAGGTGACAGGACAGGCTAAAGTGGTGTAAGGACATGGGTACAATTGGGGAAAATCAAATGGTAGAGAAGAGCTTTAGAGTGAGAAGAGTGAAGGGAACTATGAAACCTATAGCAATTAGTCTGGGTTTAGACATGGGCACAACCAGTGGGACTTTAAGTATTCTCTGAGATTGTTTTTGAATTGGTTAAGTGATGGAACAAGTCTAAGGTAGTTAGGAAGGGAGTTCCAATGTTTTTCCATAGAGTTAGCATAAAAGGTCGCCACGAAGTTATTAGATTTGATGGTTAATACTAGGTTACTATTTGAAGACCTAAGGGAACTTAAGTTGGTGTAAGGGGTAAGGATTTTACTCAGAGAGGGGGTTTTGTCTGGTTGATTTATAATTTTAAATGCTTCGATGAGTTGATTGAATTTAAGAAGATTGGATATACCAATGGAAAGACTCTAATACGTGGCAAATGAGACTTGAACTCAAACTTCCTATGAAATATAGTATTATCCTTAACCAACTTCATCATCTTATAAATGCTAAATTCTCACAAATACACACTGACTTACAGAACATAGATTTAGTTAAATTAATACTTGAAATTCTTGCGATTAAAGGGAAAACAATTTCTAGGACTTATAAAATTGTAATGAGTGCAAAACATCAGAATTCTTTATTATTTTCAAACTATTGGCAAACGAAAAATCAATCATTGACTGAAGAAAATAAGAAACTAGTCATTGAAAATGCAATCAAATTCATTCCTTTCAAGAAGCTGTTATATACACAAATTATGGTAAATAACAATCTATATTATACCTTATCTAAGTTAAATAAATTCAGTCCTAACTTTTCGCCTATATGTCCCCATTGTCCAGATTAAACAGCCGATATTTTTCATGTCATGTGGAACTGTACTAAGATACACAACTTATGGTGTTTCTTGAGAGTAAGATTAGAGAAGATGTGATATGAAAAATCAACCCTTACATGGGAGACAGCTATATTGTACATTAATATCATTCCAAAAATATTAAAACATGCCTTTATTACGATGTGTGCTCTTATTAAATTCTTAATTACAAAGAATCGGAATGTCATGTCACCAATTACATGGGAAAATCTTAGCAATCTTGCTATCAAATACATCTCATCTCATAAATTAATTTATTCAAAAACAAAAAACAAACGCTATTACCAAAAATATTGGGGTTACTTACTAGATATAATTCTTGACAAATAAAATTAGCCTACAAATTGTCATGAAAAGCTAACCTTTAAATAAGAAATGAATGTAGTATAACCAGTCTTTCTTGCATCTTCTCCCTTCTCTTAGTATATGTGTAACTAGATATTTTCCCTAAACATACAGATAAATGGTTACATTTCTATTTTTACTTTCTATATAGACTATCCCCTTTTTCACTATCCCTTATGAGACCAAATGAACATAAGAATTCTCATACTTTACTTGACGATGTAGTGACTTCTTGTGTATATATTGTATATATATATATATATATATATATATATATATATATATATATATATATATATATATATATATATATATATATATATATATGTGTGTGTGTATGTATAATTTTCTCGGAATGAGATTGTTGTCTGTTTTCTTTAGATAGGTATTTGCATTGCTTATTTGTGTTTTTGAGTTACTGTATTGTTGTTATTATTTGAAAAAAGAAAATTGAAATAAAGAGATTTTGGAAAAAAAAAAAAGTTGTAAAGCACAGGTCCTACGAGAGGAAGGCTTGAAGCAGGTCAGGATGAAATATGATGTCTGATTATATCTGGCTGGAGGGGGATGAATACGAGCTGCAAGGTTTGCATCTATTGAACAGAAAGCATGGAGCATAGATGCCCACGGGCAGGATAGGACTTAATGCTACTACTGTTTAATAGGGTATGGTTTCAGGTACCAGGGCTGAGAAAGAGGCTAGAGAGCAAGGTAGGAAGATAAATGTAATGACTTGGAATGCAAGGATGACAAATTCAATAAAGAAGATAAAATGATGAGGAAATTAAATAGGTGGATATGGGTTTAATGCACAAAATTATGTCAAAGTTTGAGAATGAAGAAATTGCCATCAAGGAGCTATCAAAATGTCAAAGGAGATCTTAATAGAGAGGTGGGCAATGTGCTGGCAGTTGTCTTCAGGAACATAATTACAGCAGTTACTTCAAAGCTGAATCAAGTGGGAATTTAAGAGAGGTCATCTGGCAGGATAGGAGAGAAAGAAAGAAGGAAGATGATGATGAGGTATATTTTTGTATTTATTTCTCATTTCTGCTGACATAAAATCCTGCCATGCAATCATGTTCATTTGTTCTCCATCACTGGGATAAAAAATATTTGCGGCTGAGCTGTCACTCAGATAACCATGAAAGATTGAGAGATTTTCCCTTTTCTGTCCTAACCATATTGCCCATTGTTACCATGTGTGCTTCTTTTCATCTATGCATGTGCATGCTCAGTGAATACTGTCATATGAATGTAACTTGGGAGAAGGCTATATCCCTTACTGATACAATGCACACTGTATGGGTGTATTGTGTGGGTGATGGACAGGCCCTCAGACTGTATATGTATAAGTGTTGGTACTGCAGCAAAATAAATGCATCCCCCCTTCCAGATCTTTCCTCACCAACTTCATCAGAGCCTACCTTGCTACTCATCTAGTTCACAGTCAGGGCTTCAATCTTTTGCTCGACTGAGCTAACAGAAATAAGAATATTTATGCAGCTGTTTTTTTTTTTTTTTTTTTTGTGTGTGTGTGTGTGCATTTTCTTTTTTTTTTTTTTTTTTTTCAGGTTAATGGTTGCTTTGAAATGTTCTTTAAAATAGAGAAGAAAATGTAAGGGAAAATAAGTAGAGATGTTTTGCATTGCATTAAATGTGCCTTGATGGCCGAAGGTGACACTAACTCCTGGATTCACTAATCTGCCATGCAGGACTAAACTAGTCCTGCACATAAGCGGACGTTTAAGAGAAGGATTGCAGTTTGCCATACATAATAATGAAGGCGTGCCAGCGCAGCTCCAAATCTTACAGTGAGCCTGGATGAGTGCAGGGGGTGTGCCTGATTGCAGAGCTCTCAGAATAAACATGGCTCTGCAAAGTAGAACAGAAGAAAGTGTAAATAAATGAGTGAAACCACTCATAGGTGTCCGCATATTTCCAACAGTCCCCATGTGTTCAACAGCAACAGTACATTGAAATAAAATGAAGAAACCCTTGCATTATTTTTTTTAAAACCCAGAGTACAGCTAACTTTAGGTGCACAGGTTTGCCCATTGCTTAGCTACAGTTAAAGCAGCTGAAAAGGCTAAAGAGGATAACAAGGAATAGATATATGCAAAAGAAGCAGTAAGCAATAGTGAAGAGGTTAGATCATCTGCGTAATAACCAGGCATTCGCGGTTCGAGTCCCACTGCCGCACAAATCATTTTCCATGGGAAATCTGTATATGAACATAATTTTACATCGTTTTGCCGTATAACCTACATAATAATATTTAAATGTGGACTGGAGTACTGCATGAAATGCACATGTGAAGTGTTAGTGTCATAATGAATAAGGCAGAAGTAAGCAGGTCTAAGCACAAATAAGCAGCGATAAGCATGTCCAAGTGCATTTGCACTGGGGTAAGCATTACTCACAAAGATTAAGCAAAGCAGAAGCTAACTGAGTGTAAGAAACTGTAACTGGAGGTTAGCAGTACTTACCATCATGCAGACCAGTGCAAACCCGCTTACAACCGCTTTAAAATACCTAATCACTCTGGATCCAATGGCCCATGTTCTGCCCAGCAACAAAATAAACTACCTCTGCAAGGCTCAAACCCAGGACCCTGTACATTATAGTCACAGTAGTTAATTACTAAGCCATCATAGCAATAGATAAGCAAGATTAAGGCCATACATCCCATACATCCCATACATCCACATGGTTTTAGATGTATATACAGCAATATGTATATATACATATATATATATATATATATATATATATATATATATATATATAAAAATATATATTCACATATGTATGCAGACATATACATATATATATACATATATATATATATATATATATATATATATATATATATATATATGCGTAGATATACACAGATACATAGCTATGATAGGAAACAGCAAACAAGAATGACATATTTTCACAGGCTATGCCAATCATGCAAGAATCATGTAACAGCCAGACAGAGCAAACATACACACAAACCCACAAACAATATAAAACATTGTCATATTATGGGAGGAAGCCAGTCAGAGGCATCACCCCAGCCACACCGCTTGTCCCACTGCAGCAAATTAAACATGGCAAAGAATGGAATAACAGTGTGCTGTATAGTAGACTTCCATGGTGTGTGTATATCTGTCCATAGCTACATGGAGATATACGCTAACATAAAACACATAATACAAACAGAGCCAGAATACATATAACTACCCACATATAGATACTATACATTGCAGACACCCATACTTCCATTTCAAAGTGCCCTGCCATATATATATATATATATATATATATATATATATATATATATATATATATATATATATATATATATATATATATAATGCATACATATACAGATATATCTGTATATAGTAATGTATATATATATATATATATATATATATATATATATATATATATTTAACATAGTTTTATTTTCTGCTCATGCACTTTGCTTTCTGTCGAACAAGTGACTTTCTACTATTTAAAGTGACAGAAAGCAAAGTGCATGAGCACAAAATAAAACTATGTTAAAGTAATAAACAGTGGATAAACACGTGCAGGTAGATAGCAAATGGAAAGTAATTCTGCAAGTTAAATAGTCGCATTATTCAGAGCGATATGTACTCTGCACCGAAGGAATATGGTATGGCAAGGCACTTTGAAATGGAAGTAGTACATTCTGCAACACCACACACACACCTGGAGCAGCACAGGCTCACCACCTTGTGAACCCCCCCCCACCTCACATTCTATACCAATACATCAACAAGTAATACCAACACCTCTTGTCCTGCCTTGCATACAAATCCCAACATCCAACATACCTTCCCTATTGCTCCCCATCTAATTATACCTACGGGCTACTATACATTTACAATGTCACCCCCACTACCTACCTACCTACTCCTTAGCTATTCATCTCTATTGTACCACACAGGTATGGAATAACTACACCTACCCCAAATACCTGCATGTAACCTATCCAGACCTGTGAAACCAGAATCCAACCTCACCTTAAACTGACCTTTGTCAACAGTCATACCTGACATGTAAACCTGACCTAAGTATGGATAATACCTGCAGTTTAATGTAAACTAAGCATGATTAATGGGGGATGTAGCTATGTTATGTCTGTTACCCTCTATGAATGTGAACACCCCAGTATTAATTGGGATACGTAGCTGGAGTCAATGTGGAGCTCTACACCCTGAGCCACCGCTGACAATAAACAAGCATACAATCTGAGTGTCCTGGTTGACAGATGTGAACAAAATGCATGACGTTGCACGTGTGTAAGCGGGAGCAAGTGGGTGCAAGCCTGTTTGGTCACCAGTATGCGAGTACCACACTGGTGAAGCAATGTAGATGCTAACTGAGTACAAGACACTGCAACCAGAGGTCAATAAGGCTGTACTTCGCGCAAACAAGCGCATACCCACCTACAAATGTTCTACAGTGCCTTAGTCACTCTGTAGCCAACAGCTGTTGTTGTGGCCATTAACAAAATAATCTGCACTGCCAGGTTGCAAACCCCTGACCCTGCACACTATAGTAGACTTGAGTTCCACTAAGCCATGGCGGATACACATTCAGCTGCTGTGATCACAAACACATCATCCAGCACAGGCATCCAACAGTATAAGAAATGTATATAAGTGTGGAGACTAATACCAGAACATATGTGTCCATTGCTCATCCACAGCATTATGAACAGTATATGTGCAGCACAGAATGGTCCCTGTCTAATCATACTGTGAGAACAATAGTCCTGCATAATACCAAAGGGAATAATGATATACGGTGCACACCATGGAGGCATGTGAGCATGATTCATGCACAGTATGCCACACCTGGGGTGTTAGTTCCATGGAACCGGGAGATGAGGCTGGCCAGGTGTGTGAGCAAACTGCTAATACACAATACCCTGGTAGGATGCTACCAGTAAGAAAAACACTGTAGACCAGCTAGGTCTACTCTTGACACAACAACAGGTCTGTCCCTGGTGGGATGAACCAACAGTTGTGGGTCACATCAATGTCACCACCAGTATCAGAGGAGGATCAAGGGAAGACTGGTATGTACATGGACTAAACGGATGAAAAGCTTGCGGACGCTTGGGTGGGAACAGTATAGTGGAGGTGTAGCGAGACGTGCAGAGAGGGAAATGTGTGGAGGTGTGGTATGGCAGGGCTAGCAACCAGGGAATGGATAAATGCTGTGTACGTGGAGCTCAGGGGGTGGGAGGTGGGAGAAGGAAACATGGGTATGTCATTATGGTAGACATATGCAAACAAAGCAAAACAGCAATAGTGTAGTGACCAAAGCATCTGCCTAATGCGCACGCATTACAGGGTCGAGACCCACTGCAGCACATCCTATTTTCCATGTGATATCCATATGTTAACTTTGTTGTGCTGTATAACCTACTAAGTAACATTTATATTTGCACAGGAGTACTGCCTTAAATGCACATATGAAGTGGCATAATGACTAAGGCACTAGTGAGCAAGTGTAAGTGCATAACAGCAGTAGTATGCATGGATAAGCAATTGTAAGTGGGTGTACCTGTATTCATGTGGGGGTAAGAATTGCCTACATAGATTGAGCTAAGTAGATACTAGCTGAGTGTAAGGAAACACAACCCAAGGTTAGCATTGCTTAGCTCTGCGCAAACCTGTCCACATCAACGTACGACCGCTCAAATGTCCCAAACTCACTCTGTATCTGACAGCCAGTGTTCTGCCCTGAAAAACAATATACAGCTTCTGGAAGGTCTACACTTGGGACACTGCACATCATACACTACGTGATTTACCATTAAACCATGACAGATGTACATAACCACTCATTTCACATCCTATCTCATCCAGCACAATCAGTCAACAGCACAGGGAATGTAGTAATAACACACCACACAACCTCTTAATGCATGAATCCCGGACATAGTGCGTCATAATGTGGGTACATATAGGGATATCACACTACAAGCTTTGCAAGTTACACAGTTATATGTGGTAGAACACATATATTACTGGAGATGATACGTCTGAAAAGTGTACGTGTCAGCACGAATGGCTGACCTCAGTCCTAAGGTCATCCATGTAAATTGCCAAGAGAATGAGGTACATGCCACACATATAGGCCGAACATGCATGAACATATGGACAGCTATACATCTGTAAATGTAAAGAGATAGACAGCTATAGGTATATATATTTATATATATATATATCTATATAATATATATATGTGTGTATGTATGACTCACAAATAACCATATAACAGCAATCATACATAGATTAATATGTTCAGTGTATATATCTATCTATCTATATATATATATATATATATATATATATACATGCATACACACACACACACACACACCCACACACACACATATATATATATATATATATATATATATATATATATATATATATATATATATATATAGATATATATTTATGGAGACATATACATAGCTAGAGCTACATCAATGTCCATTTCTATCCCTCTATATATGGGGGTGTAACATATATACTTATGCAGATATACATAAATATATATATATGTATTAGTAGCCATACATGTGTAGCAGTAGTGTGAACATACTGGGTGCAATGTATATCCCCAGCCACAAGCCCTGTAACCGGTACCTGTGACATGTGTGGTGTGGCATCAGCCCCACAAAGGGATTACTTATATTTCACATATACCCACTCACAATTCAAAGGACATGACACGACACACAGGTATGTATACACAGACAACCTTTATTTGTGTACTATACAATAATGTATGCCATTATTGACAGCACTTGGATGTTGATGTATATAACCAGTGATGGATGCAAAGCCCACACAAAACAGTAGATGCAGACAGTGCAGATATATAACATACTATGATGTCCAGGCTAAGCCCTTCAAATTGTACAACAGTTGACAATGGATTTACCTGCACAATACATAACAGTCAACAATATCAGATGTAGTTCAGCAGCCTCCAATTACACCCTGTAGTCAAGCCCTAGGGGGACATTCATTACTTGTGGTAATGTCAATGTGTCTGTCACATGTATGGTCCCTGGCCAACAAATGCTTTGGGTGTCCACGCTATTACTGGGTTGATAGTAGGAATGCTAGCAGTAGATAATGATAGGCTATTACCTTACAACCCCTACCTGTATCACAGCAGGACAAAGGCTACCATATGTATGGAGGACAAAGGCAGGAATGCAGGGCCATACACACAATATTGCTGTTATACACCCTGGAACATGCTGGTGTTACAGGATGTGTTGCAACATACCCTTATGCTTGAATACAACATAAGGTACACAAATGGATATAGCCATACTGCTAGCATGCAACACACACACACACACTGCTGGTGTAATATCCAACACAGGACCTGTGTGGTGGACAGAAAACACATGATAGGCACACCTCTGTCCAGCTAGAGGATAGGCCCACATTAGTGAGCTATGCACAACATATGTACAAAGATTGACAGAGGTGTGGCTGACAGCGCATACACAGGGCCAGTATAGACATGTTGTTGTGATACCATCATTAATCTACCATTGTAACGGGGTTTGTTGCAACACATGTCCAATGAGGGATATGTAGTCAGTAACTGTCATGGTCTTCACCATCAACAGACTGCAGTCCTCACACTACCTTCTGCATTCCATGGATAGATGCATCGTGGCTAACACATGATACCAAAGTCACAACACTGTCCAGTCTGCAGATGAGCCTGCAGATGGGGATTCCTGATATACATGGAACTAACATGGCAGGCACATGGGTGATACAGAGGTTGCATGGGCAGTGAGTATGAGGGGGGTGTCAGTGAATGTATGACAGGCATATCCAGACAAACACTGTTAATCCAACATTACTTCATATGCAGTATAGCGGCACTTACAGTTCGTAGTCTGTTCAGGCACATCCCCAACCTGTTTGTTGCCCTCTTCCCACAGTGTATGTTGTTAGAGGTAAATCCTCAACCCATCTGAAATGCTGTTTGCCAAACGAAAGTTCTAGCTCCTGCTCACAGTGACAGACAAGGCCAACACCACCAGGATGTTCCTAGGTATTGGAGTGCATTTCCATACAATTGGATATAGGGAATGTTACCACACTAGCTCTACATGCAATCGGCTAGGGAAAGGTTGCAATTCATGCAGAGACCATCAGCCGGCCATGAGCATCACGTTAAATAAGGAGGGAGATTGGCATAATGGTTAAGGTGTTCACCTGACAGACACAAGGTGCAAGGTTTGATTCTCATGTGGGGCAATTGGCTAGGCTTAAAATGGCCCACAAGGGCAGTTAGCTTAGTACTAAACTATGAACTATGAAATACACATGCTGCTGCCTATGCAATGCAAGTGTGGCCCCCCCCCACATCCACCAGAGAAGGAGTGGGGAAGGCACACAGAGGCGAATACATGTCAGGGAGAGGTGGGAGGGTAAAACTGATGCATGTTTGTGTCACATACCTACCAGCAAAGGGTATCAAACACACAACAGCAATGTAGTGCTATTGCAGTTCAATGCTGTTATTGGATGTGCCACATGGGTTATCTGGTGGGGAGCACTCAGAACATATATGTGATGGTGAGTGACATCTGCAACAGGGATATGGTAGATATACAGTAGGTGACGTACATGTGCCTGTCTGCATGAACAGGTGCCAGCATCAGCACAGGCACACTCACACAGGGACGCACACACATTAACACACTTGGCAGGGCCAGGAGTGCAACCAATCACTAGTGGGATTGCCACAACACATCAATGTGCAGGGAACACCTGCACCACATGGGTGATACAGAGGTTGCATGGGTAGTGAGTATGAGGGGGGTGTCAGACATAAGGCGGCATACTTCACTGTGCCCTGGGGGGAGTACTGCATGTGGATGTGGACATACGCACCATACAACACACACACAAACACACAGGTTCCAGTTTGGAAATGCATGGGTGTATGTCTGCAATGGTGTGTGGTGGCCAACAGTGCCAGCAGGCTACACAAGGGTAGGCGATGGGTATACCGTGGCATCAGCCCACATGACAATGGTCTACATTGTGGCACAGGCCTGTAGCTTCTGCATTTGCCTGCACAGCTGGATATTGAATCCGTCTTCCAGTCACCTGGGTGACTATTGTGTGTGGCCAATGCCATGCATCACTGTATGTGTTTCATAGTCCATGACTTGGTTGGTGTCTAGGATGTGCACACCTCCCACATGCATCTACAGTGATATGTGGAACTGTACCTGGGCTGTCTGGCCCATGCCGTGAACACAGCATATCATCAGATGTGCCAGTCTTGCCCATGTGTGGCAGGGAATGGTACTGGTCAGCATATTTACCCTACACCTACATTGATAGCATGCTAACAGCATTTCCTGATGTCAGTGTCATCCGTCCATACAGGCCATGTTGTCAGGCATGGTATGTCCATTGTGAGTCACATGTGAAGGCACAGTGGGGTTGCTAACTGTGATTGGCAGACCTTGATGTCACATGTATAGGTACGGCTTTGCACCTCAGCCTCTCAGCCATGTACATCTGGTATCCCTGTATGGTTGACATTGTGATATATAGTAGGGCCACCATAAATGAAATTAGCAAAACCCCACCACATTGCCCACAGGTGTTACAGACTCACAACAACCTCTACACAGGATACGAGTCACCAACACACACACATCTATCATGTCTGGGAGTAAAACCCCTACCTAACTAGTTTGCTACACTACAGCACTACACAGCTATATTACACGCCACAGACATTACTGAAGTACATTTTTTCCAAAGGTGTATTTCACAATTAATGACATCAGCAGGACTACCAAAGTAGTGGCATTTGTAATGTACTTCTAGCGAGTAGCCTATAATGCATTGCTCCATACATAGACACTGAGACACACACATCACATTTGGAACTGGCATGGATGGAGATGGAACACTACCACTGTTCTAAATCACACTACAGCAGTATGCAGTTACAGAACATGCTACGGCAATTACTGAGCTATCCATTTCCCAGAGGTGTACATCTAGGTGAGTGACATCAGCAGCCTTGGCAAAGTAGAGTATTTGTATTGTATGGAGTGTGAGTAGCCTAAAAAGCATTGCTCTCTACCCAGTCAGACAGACACACACAGGTTCCAGGATTGGGGTTTGAACACCTACTTAACTAGTTTATCACACTACAGCAGCATTCAGTTACAGGACACACTACAGCAACTACTGGGCTCTCACTTTCCCAGAGGTGTACTTCTAGATGAGTGACATCAGCAGCCTTGCCAAAATTGAATATATGTATTGCATGGAGTGTGAGTAGCCTAAAACGCATTGCTCTCTACCCAATCAGACACACACAGACTCACACAGTTGCCAGGACTGGGGTTCGAGCACCTACCTAACTAGTTTATCATACTACAGCAGTACGCAGTTATAGGATGTGCTACTGCGATTACTGGGCTCTTATGTTCCCAGAGGTGTACTTCTAGGTGAGTGACATTAGCAGCCTTGGCAAAGTAAATTATTTGTATTGTATGGAGTGTGAGTAGCCTACAAAGCATTGCTCTCTACCCAGTAAGACACACACACACAGAGACTCACACACAAACACACACAGTTGCCAGGGCTGGGGTTCAAACACCTACCTAACTAGTTTATCACACTACAGCAGTGTTCAGTTACAGGACGCGCAATGGAAATTACTTCGCTATCATATTCCCAGAGGTGTACTTCTAGGTGAGTGACATCAGCAGCCTTGCCAAAGTTGAATATATGTGTTGCATGGAGTGTGAGTTGCCTAACATGCATTTCACTCTACAAAATCAGAGGCAGACAGGCACACATACAAACACACACTCACACAATTGACAAGTCTGGGGCTAGTACTACTACCTAACTACTCTGTCACTACAGCAATACGCAGTTATGGGATGCGCCATGCATATTACTGAGCTATAGCTCTCCCAAAGGTGTAATTCACATTGGATGACCACAGCAGGCTTGTCACAATACTGCTATGAGGAGGGCAAGTGTGTGCATGGGCCATACCCCATTCATGTAGGGGTTGACATACCACATGCGGGCACACACAGGGTCATATGTCACAGGTGCATGTATACAATTACTAGATGGCTGCTTCCTTGTACAGCCTTGTTGCACAGCTGGCACGTGCAACACATAGTCTGTCATGCTGACATGTACTGGTGGCTAGTATCCGCAGTGGGTTACATCCGCACCTCATGTGTCGGGGGCCCTTTGGCTGTGTGTCAGTTGGGACAGGCCCGTATGGCTCCTGGTCACAATCACCCTCTTCCACACATCTATGCCTGATTATCTGTGGCTTATTATAGTGTGCTGTCCTTACATATCTGTCTGTATTCCTATACACTGTGTGTGCAAGGCAGGAGTGGTGCATTCTGACATGTGTCCGTACTGAGAACTGCATCTTCCAGATATGTCTGGTCCACTGGTGTGTGCAGATATGGCCTTCATGTGTTTAAGTGTGTAAGCATGCCCAGTATGGCCATCTGTGTTGCATGTGTGGATCATGCCCAGGTTGTTTGTACTGGAGTGCTGACCTTTTGTTGTACACCAACAGGTAGCATGCTGTGTCTGCAGGGTATCCATCAGTCATTTGCCATTGACTGTTGCTACATTTCTGTATAGGGAGAGGGGGACACCTGAGTTTCCTATTGTTCTACACAGGAGTGGGGGGGCACACCTGACTGTTACTCTATGTGTACGTTGGATGGTGGGGGGCGCACTTGACACTTGTACACATTTGCTAGGACTGTACTGGTATGTCAGGTACTCCATTTCAGTCTGTAGTCTTACCTATCCTGCTGGCTAGGGATTACCAGTATAGTACAGATCCTAGCTTTGTTTACCTACATGTTAGTGTCTGACTTCCTAGCCTTCACGACTTACATCTAACTGCCTGGCCTAAAAGACAGAACTGAAAGAGGCAGCAAAAACACGACAATAAGAAGCCGACTATTTATTAGAAGTAAAATGAAAAAAGAATCAAACAAGGCCAAAGACTTAAAATTCAGCAAGCGCTTTCACATTCAAAGGGAATGCTTCATCAGACTGTTAACTGTTGACTTAACTGGTACCATTTAAAAGCTTTAATATTTTATTGTCAAGCCAATCACTATTCGGCTCATGAATATTGAATGAAAATTATATAGTTCATCAAAAACCCTATGGATAATTCATTAAAAACATTTTTAAAGCATTTTAACAAATATAATATAATAATCTCACACTTATAAAAGTGTATAAATAATAATTTTATATATATATATATATATATATATATATATATATGTATATATACATATAATATATAAATGTATATATACAAAAAAAATATAAAAATCTGATGATCATGTGTATTGATGAATATAAAACCATATGTATTAGGAACTATATATATACATAAAAAACTTGATGGATATCTTTGTCATGACTTATGTCTTTTTATGGGTAGCGTCATAAAAATATGGCACATAGCTCTTTATTTATCCTTACGTATGAAGTATAAACTATTGTGTATAGAACTATATATCTATCCATCAACACTACATACTTTGTGTATATACAACCATACCTGATAGAAATTGTGTGTGTGTATATATATATATATATATATATATATATATATATATATGAACATACAATACTAATAAATACTTATCATAACATTTATCAAAAATATGAAGGAATTTTTATATGAACTAATAAGAAATAAATACATGAAATAATATATATATAGAACACATGTATGAATGCCTATGTAATGCTTATGTGTTTTCTAATGTTTAAGATCCTTAGCTGCTAGAAAGGGTCTCATGGACACCTTATCATTGAGTCCTAGCCCTCTATCTGCTGTAATCTTAATATCCATCTAATTTCTCTCTGCTCTGTATAATTCTTATAATTCCCTAGCCTAGCATTCCTATATATCATTTCTAATACCATAAATTAAAACTGTGTAATGTGCCTTTGTTTATGATGTTTTGCTAATGCATTATTTTCATCCTCCCTATTTATTGCATAAGTATGTTTTTTCATTCGTTCCCTTAAGGTTATATTTGTCATTCCTACAGAGAACGAGTTGCATTTACCACAA